>NC_041402.2:192133989-192211489 GCF_900747795.2 Erpetoichthys calabaricus | reverse complement strand
TACGATTGTTATAGTTATTGGCACTTAAAAGTTTCTCGCTACAGCAATTTTAAATCCGTTACAAAGTGATCCAAAGTCTCGTTTATACCTCGTGTCTTCTCATTAAACTTGTATGTCGCGAATATGGTATTGCAAACGGCAGCGGGAACGTTTCTATAAACTTAATTTAAACTTACGGTTTACACCGTGCTTTGTTTCCGCAGTAGCTGCACTTATGAATATGCTTGTATGCGTCACTCGCTCGCTTCTTATTGTTTCGCTGCCTTCTCAATTGTGTAATGAATGTTTCCTTCAGCGCTCTTTGGGGCTCTTCCTTGTTTTCTACGTACTGTGTTCACAGTCAGTTCACGTGATTACGTGGGAGGCGTGATGACGTGATACGCAACTCCGCCTCCCACGGCCATCGAGCTACAGTCTATTACAGTATATGGACAAAAAAGAGGTTCCAGTTATGACCGTTACGCGTAGAATTTCGAAATGAAACCTGCCTAACTTTTGTAAGTAAGCTGTAAGGAATGAGCCTGCCAAATTTCAGCCTTCCACCTACACAGGAAGTTGGACAATTAGTGATGAGTGAGTCAGTCAGTCAGTGAGTGAGTGAGTGAGTCAATGAGGGCTTTGCCTTTTATTAGTATAGATGTTCATCTTTATACGTTGGTTTATTAACCATTGGCATTTGGTGTGGACAGCAAAGAAAGAATTTCATTGTACAGGGAAACGCGTTTCCTTACAGTGCACATGACAATAAACTTTGAACCATTTAAAATGGGATCTCTGCTTGAATCCAGCAACCCCTTGTCGTGCTCTTGCCTCTTATTTTTTCACAATGCAAGCCCCGGTGCGTTGAGTCCACACTAGCAGATGTAAAACTGGGTCACAACACTACAAAGGGTTGGAAACTCTGACGTTTCCTGTTTTACAGATTGCTCATTCTAAATACGACACACATTATTGAGATAGGCAGACTGCAGAGGTGTTAAATGCGGTCCTTGAACCGAGAGGTGCCAGCTAGCAGATCTACGGCCTGACCTCAGTTTGGAAAAACAGACATTGCTCAGGGTGAGGGGGGACAAGAAGAATCTGTCTGATTTCTGTGGCATTTGGTCTACTTGGCCTCTATTGTGGGAAGAGTAAAGCCAATGATGTGCTGTGCCTGCTTCACCACCCTTTGTAGGGGTCTCTCTTTGTCTGGGCTGTGGAGTCCCCCCCACCCATTTCTCAGACTGTGATCCTTCCTGCCAGTACACTCTCAAATGTGCTGCAGTAGAAGCTCACCAGTATTTCATTTCCACATTGCACACTTCCTCAAACATTTGAGGAAGTGAAGGCACTGCTATGTGTGTGGTTTTTTTAAATATAATTTAATGATGGCACTCATGTTTTATGACCAGTTTACTTTCTCTGAGATGTGGAGAGCGGGAAATTTGAAACTCACCCCACCACTGCTCCATCGACGCAGACTGATGAGTGGTTCAGGTTGGAAAGCCTGCCTTCAGAGTTTGGAGCGTTTGGTGTGGGGTTGGAGTTAAGGCCCTTAAAGGTCGGCTCAGATCAAGAATAAGAGCTGGTTTGGCCTTGGGATGGCTTTTGCAATTCTTTACAACAGTCACTCTGAACACAAGAGTGACTCAGGTTTGTGCGAGGTGTGAATGTGAGGTTTGAATACACAATGGGTGGTCAGAAAATCAAGAGTCCACCTTATGAGAAGGATTTAGGAGTCATAGTGGACTCTAAGCTATCGACTTCCCGACAGTGTGCAGAAGCCATTAAGAAGGCTAACAGAATGTAAGGTTATATAGCGCCTTGACGTGTGGAGTACAAGTCACAGGAGGTTCTGCTCAAGGCTTTATAACACACTGGTGAGGCCTCATCTGGGGTACTGTGTGCAGTTTTGGTCTCCAGGCTACAAAAAGGACACAGCAGCACAAGAAAAGGTCCAAAGAAGAGCGACTGAGCTGATTAGGGGGCTACAGGGGTTAAATAATGAGGAAAGATTAAAAGAGCTGAGCCTTTACAGTTTAAGCAAAAGAAGATTAAGAGGTGACATGACTGAAGTGTTTAAAATTATGAAGGGAATTTAGTCCAGTGGATTGAGACGGTGACTTTAAAATGAGTTCATCAAGAACACGGGGACACAGTTGGAAAATTGTGAAGGGTAAATTTCGCCCAAACGTTATCAAGTTTTACTTTACACAAAGAATGATAGACAATTGGAAGAAGCTATCAAGTAGCGTGGTAGACAGCAAAACGTTGGGGACTTTCAAAACTCGACTTGATGTTTTTTGGAAGAAATAAGTGGATAGGACTGGCGAGCTTTGTTGGGCTGAATGACCTGTTCTAGTCTAGAGTGTTCGATAGATAGATAGATAGATAGATAGATAGATAGATAGATAGATAGATAGATAGATAGATAGATAGATAGATAGATTATGTGAAAGGCACTATATCATATATACAGTTCACATAACACAAAACTCTACAAAAGGTCACACCACACAAGTGCCAGGCCCCCACAGAACATGCCAGGTGTGTGTGCGTTTTATGCTTAAAGCCCGCACAGAACTATCATGGCTGTGCCAACATATCTGGCACACACACTAGAATGAACATGGACACCACTACTCAGGCTGATGTCTGCAGACCCCGGTGGCACCCCCTGGTCCACCTCTGTGACTGCAGGACAATGTGTCATGGAGGGGCTGAGTAGCATTTGCCGTAATGGCCTCACATTTTGCCCCCATGCCCTTTCATGCCATTACTCTTCTTGTAATGCAGCAGGTCCACTTGGTCATTTCATTCATTCATCTGATGTTCCTCCCCTCCGTTGACCCCAGCACAGAAGTTACTATGGCCTGCTAGAACATTCCCAGCCACTAAATCATTAAAGGACCTGAGCCTGCTGAAAATGGAGAGCCTTCATTGGGCTTTGTAGGGTCTTTGTGGACCCCTGGGTATTCATGTACTCCCTTTCAGTGGTAGTGCTGCTGCTTTGCAGTAAGGAGACTGTGGAAGATTGTGGGTTCGCTTCCCGGTTCCTCCATGTGGATAGCGCTTCGAGTACTGAGAAAAGCGCTATATAAATGTAATGAATTATTATTATTATTATTATTATTATTTTTTGCTGGTTGGCTGGATGCCCACCAGTGACGACTTTGTTCAGTCCTGTTGTCCCTGCTCCACATGATGCCCGTCCAGTGGGTCAGTCGCTCATTCCATGAGGGTCTGGGCACTAGAAGGTTTCTTACCCTTTAATATCCTACAATGTGACTTTTTTTTAATTACAGTATATTTTTATACCAACAGTTCCTTATTTTAAATTCTTCTGTGTGGCCTTCCTTCCCGGGACAGGGTCCTAGGTGCTGGCACTTCCTTCTCCTTTGTCTTGTGAAGGTCCTCACAGTAGTCAAATATAGCAGGCTGGCAACGTCCTATTGACTTTGGCACACTGAGGACTTCATGCCCACTCAGTTCTCATGGCAGACCCGACACTCGGTTGGCGTTAACACAAGTCGTTCACATACTCCAGCAGCAGTATACCGATACAAAAACAATATTAAATTAAAGAGTGATAACAATGCAGGTATAACAGACAATAATTTTATATAATGTTATCGTTTACCCCCCCGGGTGGAATTGAAGAGTCACATAGTGTGGTGGAGGAATGATCTCCTCAGTCTGTCAGTGGAGCAGGACGGTGACAGCAGTCTGTCTCTGAAGCTGCTCCTCTGTCTGGAGATGATCCTGTTTAGTGGATGCAGTGGATTCTCCATGATTGACAGGAGTCTGCTCAGCGCCCATCGCTCCGCCACGGATGTCAAACTGTCCAGCTCCATGCTTACAATAGAGCCTGCCTTCCTTGCCAGTTTGTCCAGGTGTAAGGCGTCCTTCTTTATGCTGCCTCCCCAGCACACCACCGCATAGAAGAGGGCGCTTGCCACAACCGTCTGATAGAACATCTGCAGCATCTTATTGCAGATGTTGAAGGACACCAGTCTTCTAAGGAAGTACAGCCGGCTCTGTCCTCTCTTGCACAGAGAATCAGTATTGGCCATCCAGTCCAATTTATCATCCAGCTGCACTCCCAGGTATTTATGGGTCTGTACCCTCTGCACTTAGGAAAAGGAGGCCAGATGTAAAATGCAAACTATTGAGTACGGAGTGGCCTGTAGGAGGCATCTCACCTCTACCTAACACCCTGGACACAAAGTCACAGTGCCCACAAATGGCTTTAATTTGACAGCTACCTTACACCAGTCTCCTCCTTTCTTCATACACAACCGAGTTTATCCCCCACTTCTCTCTCAACTCCCTGAGAGGATGGATGCTCCCCACTTTTATGCCAGATCCGCAAATACTTCCAGGTCAAGGGGAAAGTCCTGGAAAAAAGTAGACAGCTTTCCCCTGCCGCTCCTTACAGAGCCCAGCAGCACTGCCCCACGGGACTGCAATTCCCAGCAGGCCCTGCATGAAAGATGAATGGGCATACTGGCCCAGGAATTATGCCACCCAGTGTGATGGGGAAGCAAGTACTCTTGGTTTGAGGGGGGCTATCATTCACTGCCCATCCACTACCCTGGCCTACCTGCCAGGTAAGGGAACAGAGGGTAGGGATGTCCACCATAATGGTAAAAAGAGGTGCAAATACAAAATGAAAAGGAGAACAACCGATTGGTGCACAGACGTCTTGATCACCCCTGTCTGCATAGAGGGAAAGACATGAGCCACAGAGTCCTAGTCACTAAAAGAAAAGAAAAATGATTACACAGTTGGCACTTCCCCCTGTGCGTGTGACCACAGACCTCAATTTAGAACACAACTGAACGTTTTCATAAGTTTAACATTCAAACCACAGCTGAACGTTTCAAACCGCTTTCTTCAGCTTCCCAATTTCCAGACACTGCTCACGGTCTCAGGTTTGGGGCCACCCAATTGTGCCAGACAAATCTTAGCCTGTCGCCGGAAGACACCCAAATCTCTCTAGAAACTCTGGAAACCCGCTTCCTTCAAAAGGTTGGAGGCATAGATCAATGGAATATCAGGCTGCAACACGGAGACCTGGAGATGGCAGTGGGTTTGATGGGGAGTGGGTTGGCCGAGGGTCCATGCCGGGCTAATGATTTCAATCCCTAACTAGACAAATGCATGACTTTCAACAACAACATTTATTTCTATAGCACATTTTCATACAAAAAATAGCTCAGAGTGCTTTACATTATGAAGAAAAGAAAAATAAAAGACAAAATGCAAAATTTAAATAAGACAACATTATTTAACATAGAAAAGGAGTAAGGTCCGATGGCCAGGGTGGACAGAAAAAACAAAAAAAACTCCGGAAAGCTGGAGAAAAAAATAAAATCTGTAGGGGTTCAAGGCCACGAGACCGCCCAGTCCCCTCTGGGCATTTCAGCTTTAAAAGAATGCAAATCAAACAGTAAAGGCGATTTCAGCGATTTCTTGAAATTATTCAGTGCTATATCATATTCAGGACTCCAGGGCCACTGGGCATCTTTCCTCAAAAACTGTCTCAAGGGTGCGGTTATGGCTGCTTTGTTGCTTTATTGAGAATGTATTGTGTCAGATATTTAATCATGCCCAGTAGGCTCTGCAAAGCCTTCTTATCTTCTGCATCTGGCATGTTGACAATTGCTTTCGCTTTGTTATTATCTGGCAGTACTCCCTGGCTTGTCATTATGTGCCTCATATATTTAACTCTTCTCTGCATTGAATTTAATTCTTTTCTGTCTTGGGCATGGTGGCTCAGTGGCAGCGCTGCTGCCTCGCAGTAAGGAGATCCGGGTCCTCCCTGCATGGAGTTTGCATGTTCTCCCCGTGTCTGTGTGGGTTTCCTCCCACAGTCCAAAGACATGCAGGTTAGGTGCATTGCCGATCCTAGTGTGTGGTGTGTGTGTGCCCTGCAGTGCACCCTGTGTTGTCTGGGATTAGCTCCAGCAGAAAACCTTTTTAAACTGAGGGAAAATATACCAATAGCAATTTGTTAAGGATCTGTTTTTTTGTGAAGCTGCCTTTACACAGCCTGTCCGCTGTTTTATAAACGAACGCCATATAAGGCCGTCCTTTCTCCTTGCTTAGTGGTTCTGTATTGTTTTATTGTTCGTTTATTACGATTGTTATAGTTATTGGCACTTAAAAGTTTCTTGCTACAGCAATTTTAACTCCGTTACAAAGTGATCCAAAGTCTCGTTTATACCTCGTGTCTTCTCATTAAACTTGTATGTCGCAAATATGGTATTGCAAACGGCAGCGGGAGCGTTTCTATAAACTTAATTTAAACTTACGGTTTACACCGTGCTTTGTTTCCGCAGTAGCTGCACTTATGAATATGCTTGTATGCGTCACTCGCTCGCTTCTTATTGTTTCGCTGCCTTCTCAATTGTGTAATGAATGTTTTCTTCAGCGCTCTTTGGGTCTCTTCCTTGTTTTCTACATACTGCGTTCACAGTCAGTTCACGTGATTACGTGGGAGGCGTGATGACGCGATATGCAACTCTGCCTCCCACAGCCATCGAGCTGCAGTCTATTACAGTATATGGACAAAAAAGAGGTTCCAGTTATGACCGTTACGAAATGAAACCTGCATTTCGAAATTTCGAAATGAAACCTGCCTAACTTTTGTAAGTAAGCTGTAAGGAATGAGCCTGCCAAATTTCAGCCTTCCACCTACACGGGAAGTTGGACAATTAGTGATGAGTGAGTCAGTCAGTGAGTGAGTGAGTGAGTGAGTCAGTGAGGGCTTTGCCTTTTATTAGTATAGATGTTCATCTTTATATGTTGGTTTGTTAACCATTGACATTTGGTGTGGACCGCAAAGAAAGAATTTCATTGTACAGGGAAATGCGTTTCCTTACTGTGCACATGACAATAAACTTTGAACCATTTAAAATGGGTGTATTGTGTCAGATATTTAATCATGCCCAGTAGGCTCTGCAAAGCCTTCTTATCTTCTGCGTCTGGCATGTTGACAATTGCTTTCACTTTGTTATTATCTGGCAGTACTCCCTGGCTTGTCATTATGTGCCCCATATATTTAACTCTTCTCTGCATTGAATTTAGTACTTTTCTGTCTTGGGCGTGGTGGCTCAGTGGTAGCGCTGCTGCCTCGCAGTAAGGCGATCCGGGTCCTCCCTGCGTGGAGTTTGCATGTTCTCCCCGTGTCTGCGTGGGTTTCCTCCCACAGTCCAAAGACATGCAGGTTAGGTGCATTGCCGATCCTAGTGTGTGGTGTGTGCGTGCCCTGCAGTGCACCCTGTGTTGGCTGGGATTGGCTCCAGCAGACCCCCCCCCCCCCCCCCCCCCCCCCCATTGTCCAATGTTAGGATACAGCACCTCGTGAAGGATCTCTGCATGCTCCTTTTCATCTACAGCTGCAATAATTATGACATCTGCTATGATGCGCACACCAGGTATGTCTCCAAATGTTTCGCTGTTCTTCTGTTGGAAGACCTCACTTGCAGATTTGATTCCAAACGGGAGACATTTGAATCTGTGCCGTCCCCATGGAGTGTTGATGACTCTCTATCCAGTTTGATTTTCTGATATCCATCCTTTACATCCAGAATGGTGAATATTTTTTTTCCAGCCAGTTTGCTGTGGGCTTCATTGGGAGTTGGTATGGAGTAATGTTGTCTTTTGATAGCCTTGCTCAACTCACGTGGGTGTAGACATAATCAGAGTATGACATTTTTCTTTTCTGTAATCACCAGACTGCTTACCCATCTTGTCGATTCTGTTACTGGTGTGATAACATTTTGTCGTTCTAGATGACTGTGTGTTTCTTTCAGTTTGTCCATAATAGCAAATGGAATGTTCTGACAGCCGTGTATACTTGGTGTCACCTCTGGATCAATACGAATGTGATATTCACCTGGACCTTGAAATACATCAGGATACATACTCACTAACTCTTGTATGGTTGCTGGCGACTGCGCTTGTACCTTGTCAACTCATTTGACTATAGGTTAAGTTGTTCACATGCTTCTCGCCCTAAGATTGAGGCAAAAGGCCATTTAGTGATGAACTTTAATTCTGCTTCTATGCCAGTAGTACTGCATCTCAGGTTCTGTAGGTGCACCCAGCAGTACTGATCATGGCTCCACCATGTGCAATCAGCATTGTTTTGGTAGGTTCAAGAAATATGTCCCTTGGGAGTCTTTGAAATTGTATTATGCTTAACTCAGAAAAGCTTTTGATTTATTAAAGTACATGAAACAGAACTTAACAAAAGACACCCATCTCCATTATTCTGTTACTAACCCCTCCCCTTATTTACAGTCATATGAAAAAGTTTGTGAACCCGTCTCAGCCTGCATAATAATTGACTCTCCTTTCAACAATAAAGATAACAGTGGTATGTCTTTCATTTCCTAGGAACATCTGAGTCCTGCGGTGTTTTCCAAACAAAGATTTTTAGTGATGCAGTATTTAGTTGTATGAAATTAAATCAAATGTGAAAAACTGGCTGTGCACAAATGTGGGTCCCCTTGTCATTGTGCTGATTTGAATGCCTGTCACTGCTCAATGCTGATTGGTTGGATGAGCTCGTTAAGCCTTGAACTTCATAGACAGGTGTGTCCAATCATGAGATATAAAGGGATTTAAGGTGGTCAATTACAAGTTGGGCTTCCTTCCCTTTGATTCTCCTCTGAAGAGGGACAGCATGGGATCCTCAAAGCAACTCTCCAAAGATCTGAATACAAAGATTGTTGAGTCTCCTGGTTTAGGGAAAGGCTACAAAAAGCCATCTCAGAGGTTTAAACTGTCAGTTTCAACTGTAAGGAATGGAATCAGGAAATGGAAGGCCACAGGCACAGTTGCTGTTAAACCCAGCAGGTCTGGCAGGCCAAGAAAAATACAGGAGCGGCATATGAGCAGGATTGTGAGAATGGTGACAGACAACCCACAGATCACCTCCAAAGACCTGCAAGAACATCTGGCTGCAGATGGTGTATCTGGACATCGTTCTACAATTCAAACATCTGTTTGGCAAGGTGATGAAAAAGAAGCCCTTTCTGCACTCACGCCACAAACAGAGTCGCTTGTTGTATGCCAATGCTCATTTAGACAAGCCAGATTCATTTGGGAACAAAGTGCTTTGGACTGATGAGACAAAAATGGAGTTATCTGGTCAGAACAAAAAGCGCTTTGCATGGCAGAAGAAGAACACCGCATTCCAAGAAAAACACCTGCTACCTACAGACGTTAAGTTGGGGGAAGCGATTCCACTCCAGGACAAGAGAGGGCGCTGTCACTAACAGTATCTTCTCTTTCTCCCACAGCAGGGAGACGACGCCCAGTAAGGTCACCAAACTCCACCCTTGATACCCAGCGCAGGCCCCGTCCCTTCTGTTCTGGATACCATATGAAGGGACGGCTCCAGAAACTTTCCTCTCACTCAAGAAAAATATCACTCATAATTGAAAAAAGTTAAATTCCCCGATTTTTATCCATAAATGCTTGAAAAATAATTTTCAAAATAATTTTCAGACTGTGCTTCTGTGACGGCATCAGACACCACAGTTCGAATTTATGAGGCAATAACAAAAACATTACACCGATAATAATTTCTAGGAAGATAAACAACTAATTTACAATTTAAATTCAGTTTCGTTATCAATCCGAATGCATCCCCACCTATCAGTTGCACTGACAAAAGTATAACATTGATGTTGTTCATTCAATGCAAATTTTCTCTTTCAAGCAAATTAAGATTAGTCATTTAGTGTTGTAGCTTGAAATGTTTCGTTTCAGATCTCAATCAAAGTATAAAAATTTGTTTGTACCAAAGTAAGTTATGGTGGAGGGAATAAACTTAAAAATCCTATTTCAGTTAACATAATATTTTAGGTTGTTCGTGTGCTGTGTGCGAGGGGCCCTTTGTATTTTCTTCTGGTTGAACTTTCCAGCGTGATGGCTTTCCAGCTGCCAAAAAAGAAGACGACTTTCCCGAGTGGAGTGGACGTCACTATACAGGTCTGGGCATTTTCAGCAGCAGACGTTTATAACGGAGGATTTCTGGTAAGTAACCCTGTTTCTCAACTGTTAATTTTAAGTATAAGAACTCATAATAAAACATACTTTCAAGAAAGCTGTAGAAATGTTTAATAATTTTTTGTTGTATATTTAAGATTTACACTGCAAAATGCTTGTGTTTTTGCACTAGATTCTTAAATAAATGTAAAAAGTACAGCATTGGAATGTGTTATGTTCATAATATTTCTAATAGCATAAAAATAGGTTACAACCAATAAACCATTTTAAATTGTAACAACTTAAAAAATAGATTTACTTCAGTATAAAACAAGTGAATTGCACCCAACCACTCTAAATGATTTGCCTCAACTTAAAAATTGTGGGATCAATAAGCTAAAAAGAATTATATTGTTTCAGATTCAAAATATTAAGTGTGAATCATTACCTTAATTATTTTAATTAAGTTGAATGGGGGTTATACTTTTTTCCATTGTGTACACTACACTGGTTCTGGTTTTCTCAGCATAATTATATTAAACTAATAATTAGAACATGGCTTATCAGTGCATCTATACTATATCCTTGTCTAATTGATGCTTATACATAAATTATATGTGAAAAATTATTGCTGTTTCTCTATATTTGAAAAAGTCTACACTCTAAAAAGAGAAAAAGGGCTCTTTTTGATTTAAGGTAATTTTAGTAGTTGTAATGAACTATATTAATATGTTTGTTCACCTAACGTAATTTTTTGCCTTACTTCAAATTGAAAAACCTTGCTGTCGCTTAATGTAACTTCTTCTATTTGGAGACCTTGCTGGCTCCGATCCCTGTGATGTCACATCTGGGCTCGCACCAATGGCAGAAGACCTACATGAGCCCCACCCCTTTGACTTCACTTCCTGTCTCCCCCTTTAAAAGCCTCCACCTTTTCCCTACTCCCTCAGTTCTGTTTGGACTCGGTTTTGTGCACATCAGTGTTGTGTTATTTTGAAAAGCAACTTTACAGCCAGGAAACCAAATTATACAGGTGGCTGCCCCAAACCTTTATATGACTCTGTCTCGAGTTTGTGACTATATATATATATATATATATATATATATATATATATATATATATATATATATATATATATATATATATATTATATATTTTTTTTTTATGTATACTATATAATGTTATGTAATGTTCAAAATATAAGGTGTATTTAATATATGTATATATAATTATTTCAAATAGATATTTTATGTATAATTTATAAACTTTTTTGTGAAAAGCTTATAAACTATATTGTGTATTTAATATGTATACATATGTATTTTTTGTGAAATGTTTGTTCTGAATATTTACAAAAAAAACATGTTCAAGGAATGACCAAAAAATTGATTTTTGTGTTGCAAATATTCAGTAATAAATCTAAAAGAGTTTTGCTAGAGCTGGTTCAGTAACATTCACCACCATTAGATCAGTTTAAAAACATGTTTCATGTTTGAAGGCACTGTACAAAATGTAGCACTAATTTTAAAATAAATTTGCTTCCATTGTTTAAAGCAAAACATTGTTGTGGTTTGCTTTATTAAAAACAATTTCACCCTAACAAACAATGAATTCAACACCATATAAAGAACATATTTAGTTGAGTCCAATTAAGAATTTAAGTTGGCATTACAGTGAATACAATAATGGACAAAATTTTAATTTGAGTTCATCCATCCATTATCCAACCCGCTATATCCTAACTACGGGGTCACGGGGGTCTGCTGGAGCCAATCCCAGCCAACACATGGCGCAAGGCTAAGGATCTGCGCTGGTATCCCGAAGGTTGCCAGTTCAAATCCCCGTCACTGCCAAAAGAGATCCTGCTCTGCTGGGCCCTTGAGCAAGGCCCGCAACCTTCAATTGCTCCAGGGGCGCTGTACAATGGCTGACCCTGCACTCTGACCCCAAGGGGTATGCAAAAACTACCAAATTCCTAATACAAGAAATTGTATAAGGCGAAATAAAGAACAAAAAAAAAAAAACCCCGGGCAGGGTGCCAGCCCACCGCAGTTAGAGTTTTTAAAGAAATTTGGTTTGAGCTAAATACATTTTTTTTTTGCTTTTATTCAAGTTTTTGAAAAGGTTAAAACAAACTCAAAAAAATTAAGTTTACTCAAATACTTTTTAAAATTTGAAAGAAATTAAATTGCTTGTTAACTTGTGAAGTAATTTAGGTTGATCCAACAAAACATTTTTTACAGTGCAAAATTTATCTTAATTTTTTCTATTTGTCATTTTAATTTTCTGTTTAAATAGGTTAACATATTCAGATATGTCAGCAAATTGAAGCACCGCCAAGCCCCGAGCGGCACAAACAGCAGCTACGCCACTGTCCACACAAGTCATTTCCTAGGCTGGGGTTTAACACGTCCAGCTTAAAAAAATGAAAATCTTGAAACCTCCAGCTTTGAGTTTGGAGATGGGAAGCAAAGAGTTCAACTGGTAAGAAGAACAAAAAATCCAAAGTGTGTAATAAAAGACATGGAAAGTGTTAGGGCGGTGCAGCTGGTGCTGTCCGAGATATGCAAGGCTCTCGGACTGACAGAATGGAGTTTAAATCCCCCAAGGTCGAGGAGGATCGCTTTCCTCTTTGTTTCGTTTTTACTTTGATGCTGCTTCTATGTCCCTATTTTATTCACCGCAGTACAACACCTGGCATGGCTTCAAGGCCGACTCTACTGTGGGAAGAGCTCGAACCACAGAGAATTAGAAAGAAAAAAAAGGTATTGACATGATGACAGCCATCTGGAGACAAAGAGGAGATGAAACAAAAAGAGAGGACATCATGTGAAAAAGGGAAAGGGATGAAGGTGGCTACAAGTTCAAGTCCAGTGGCTTTACTGTCACACCATCCATACACCATATTGCAGCATTCAGTGGCATGAAAAAACAGGACCGAGGTGAAACTCACACATAAACACAGGACAAGTGCAAGATAAGTAATGTACTGTAGTGTAAACAGATCAATAAATAATAGGTATGAGAATACATAGTATTATTACTAATGTAGAAGATAGCCTGGCTACAGACAGACACACCCAGAGGCGGGGCCACTGTGACATCACTGCTCATGAGACCGCCCTCTGGCTATTTAAAGCAGCTCAGGTAACATTTACACTGCGGCCGTTTACAATAAGGATTCTTTTCTTGTGGATTTTCCACTTTTTGACACAGACATTATTCCTGTTCTGTTCTTGGATTCTTGTTTGCTCAGAACTGCCTTGTCGGCAGCTCCCTTTTGCTTTTTTGGGCATTCACACTGTAGTTTTCCGTTTTCATTCTTTGGTTGTACTTTTGTGTATGAGCCAGTGGTTTATGGTCACTCTCCTCCTGGTGTGGCTTTTTAAGTTCATTTTGGGACTTTTTGTTAGTCTCTCCTTGCTTGGGGCCTGCTAGGCTGGAAGGCAGCAGACAGGAGTGAGGTGTAGCTGAATTAGTGTGAGCCCAATCCTCCTGGCATACTGTGTGGCTATGATTTGGAGGTCTCACTTGCATTATTGCCATGTTTATCACTCTCAACAAGAAAAAGTTCAAATAACCACCAAAATAAATTTTATTACATTAAAAATAAATATATTGCAAACTCACAACATTCAGAAAGCTCACTAATGCACACATTTGTTTTCAATTGCATTCAGAAATTTGAATGGATTTGAATTTTATCTACAAAAGCCTCCATCAGCAATTAGCAGGGACCTGCGGTCAGGGGAGGCAGGTGAGGTCATTATCCATCCATTATCCAACCCGCTACATCCTAACTACAGGGTCACGGGGGTCTGCTGGAGCCAATCCCAGCCAACACAGGGCACAAGGCAGGGAACAAACCCCAGGCAGGGCGCCAGCCCACCACAGGGGAGGTCAATATGAAAAGTAAAAAAATGAAAAATATTAACATTAAAAAAATTTGCCCAAATTTAGTAGTAGTAGATTCATACCTGGTGGAATGGATCGTGGTCTATCATAAAGACAGACATCAGTATGTGCGTCTCGGGAACTACAGGTCTGACATTGTGGTCAGCAACACAGGAGTGCCACAGGGGACTGTACTTTCTCCGGTCCTGTTCAGCCTATATACATCGGACTTCCAATACAACTCTGAGTCCTGCCACGTGCAAAAGTTCGCTGACGACACTGCTATGGTGGGCTGCATCAGGAGTGGGCAGGAGGAGCAGTGTAGGAACCTCATCAAGGACTTTGTTAAATGGTACGACTCAAACCACCTACAACTGAACACCAGCAAAACCAAAGAGCTGGCGGTGGATTTTAGGAGGACCAGGCCCCTCATGGACCCCATAATCATCAGAGGTGACCGTGTGCAGACCTATACATATCTGGGAGTGCAGCTGGATGATAAAACTGGACTGGACTGCCAATACTGATGTTCTGTGTAAGAGAGGACAGAGCCGACTATACCTCCTGAGAAGGCTGGCATCCTTCAACATCTGCAATAAGATGCTGCAGATGCTCTATCGGAGGGTTGTGTTGAGCGCCCTCTTCTATGCAGTGGTGTGCTGGGGAAACAGCATAAAGAAGAGGGATGCCTCACGCCTGGACAAACTGGTGAGGAAGGCAGGCTCTATTGTAGGCACGGAGCTGGACAGTTTGACATCTGTGGCAGAGTGACGGGCGCTGAGCAGACTCCTGTCAATCATGGAGAATCCACTGCATCCACTGAACAGGATCATCTCCAGACAGAGGAGCAGCTTCAGCGACAGACTGCTGTCACCATCCTGCTCCACTGACAGACTGAGGAGATCGTTCCTCCACCACACTATGCGACTCTTCAATTCCACCCAGGGCGGTAAACGTTAACATTATATAAAGTTATTGTCTGTCTGTATACCTGCATTGTCATCACTATTTAATTTAATATTGGTTTTTATCAGTACGCTGCTGCTGGAGTATGTGAATTTCCCCTTGGGATTCATAAAGTATCTATCTAACTATCTATCAATGGTCTGTTCTATAAATTTGTTTTCTGTAGGATTCCAATAATTTTGATCATTTTATAGTTAAAAAAAAAAAAAAAAAAAAAAAAACGCTGAATTTGCGCATTTCCTGTACAAATACAGGGGAGAAATGAGGTAACGACGAGCCTCACCTCACATCGGACTGCACTCTCCCTCACACACTGTGTTGATGCCCCTGAATTGGCGAGTGCCTCTTCCTGTCTCTCTGTATGTCACCAACATAAGGTTTGCAGACACGTTTGTTATACACCCAGACTATCCACAGTCTGGCTAATATCTTTAATGAATGTGTGTGACATATTTAGTCTTGCTGGTCAGACATAAAGCCGCAGTGAAAAGGCACAAGATGAGGCAGACAGTACCATGCCACCCTGAAGGGGGCACATATGAGCACAACAGGCACTCGTTCATGCTGTTCTTCTATTCAGAGGCTCTGGGCGCCAACTTTTCCTGTTTACTACATGGCCTTAGGTTTTGCTGTCATTATGGTTATAATCCTCTTCTTGGATCCCATTATGGTACCAGTTTACTTAATGGGGTCCCGAGTGTTGCATTTCGCAGGTTTTAGTTTCGTTTTCTACGTGTTATGTGTCACGGGACAGTGAAGGGCTATTGAACCACCATTTTCTTTCTATGGGTTTCAGCGACGCTTTAGATCATCGTACGTTCTGATTGGTCAGGCTTCCTGTCTCTGCGGGTCAAATTAAAGGGTCAGCCCAATTACCTTAGGGTTAAATATGGCCACATTGCTGATGTCCTGTACCCCTTGGTGGGTAATTCTAAGCAAAATAAACAAATCTTTGTGTTACAGTTAGTGACGATAATCAGGCAAAAATTGGGCAGTTAGGTTACACTTTGGGTTTGTACGATTTTAATTTCCGTTTTTTCATCCTGTCATCATGTTCTTGTCCACCATTGTTTTAGTGCAAGCAATAATCCTTATAAATCCCTGCAATAATCCTTATCAAACCCTGCTGTAAAGAATAAAAGCAAACAAATATGGACCTCAAAGCCACCCATAAATTAGGCAAATTTAAACAACACCTCATGCACTCGCTGTGTCACACTGCTACGTCACAATGCCATCGAGAGCACCTTTGGCACTGCTTGCAGGTACGATACCGCCACTGAATTAGAAATTGTGCTTATACTGCTGAGTAATATCTCTGCATCCTCCATGGGAAGCAAGACCTGTACCTCGATGTGTTCGGTGAAACAGTTCATCGTTCTCAGAAACAAAAACATATTTTAGCCACCCTAATTCGGGGTATTCATAAGAATTGTAATGATTTACTTCATGAGGTAGAAGTACAGAACAAACAAGAATAGCTGCGTCAAATGTTTGAAAAATTAAAAATGTGTGCTCCAGTTTCAGTGTTTGAAGTCTAAATATTCCTGATTGTAATAGAAAGTTGTCACTTGTCACCTTCTGATTGATAGATAGATATCAGCAGCATACTGATACAATAAATAATATTAAATTAAAGAGTGATAACAATGCAGGTGAAAAACCGACAATAACTTTGTATAATGTTAACGTTTACCCCCCCCCCCTCCGGGTGGAATTGAAGAGTTGCATAGTGTGGTGGAGGAACGATCTTCTCAGTCTGTCAGTGGAGCAGGATGGTGACAGCAGTCTGTCGCTGAAGCTGCTCCTCTGTCTGGAGATGATCCTGTTTAGTGGATGCAGTGGATTCTCCATAATTGATAGGAGCCTGCTGAGCGCCCTTCGCTCTGCCACAGATGTCAAACTGTCCAGCTCCATGCCAACAATAGAGCCTGCCTTCCTCACCAGTTTGTCCAGCTGTGAGGCGTCTTTCTTCTTTATGCTGCCTCCCCAGCACACCACTGCGTAGAAGAGGGCGCTCGCCACAACCGTCTGGTAGAACATCTGCAGCATCTTATTGCAGATGTTGAAGGACGCCAGCCTTCTAATGAAGTATAGTCGGCTCTGTCCTCTCTTGCACAGAGCATCAGTATTGGCAGTCCAGTCTAATTTATCATCCAGCTGCACTCCAATATATTTATAGGTCTGCACCATCTGCACACAGTCACCTCTGATGATCACGGGGTCCATGAGGGGTCTGGGCCTCCTAAAATCCACCACCAGCTCCTTGGTTTTGCTGGTGTTCAATTGTAGGTGGTTTGAGTCGCACAATTTAACAAAGTCATTGATTAGGTCCCTATACTCCTCCTCCTGCCCACTCCTGATGCAGCCCACGATAGGAGTGTCATCAGCGAACTTTTGCACATGGCAGGACTCCGAGTGGTATTGGAAGTCCGATGTATATAGGCTGAACAGGACTGGAGAAAGTACAGTCCCTTGTGGCGCTCCTGTGTTGCTGACCACAATGTCAGACCAGCAGTTCCCAAGACGCACATACTGAGGTCTGTCTTTAAGATAGTCCACGATCCATGCCACTAGGTATGAATCTAATCCCATCTCTGTCAGCTTGTCCCTAAGGAGCAGAGGTTGGATTGTGTTGAAGATCCATTAATTGAGATCCATTAAGGGCTAGTAAAAGGATCAAAAGTCAAAAATAACATCAAATTCCTATCACTGACCTTGACGTAGTCTAAAATGATACCCCACATGCTTATGTTTGAAATTTGTCACTTTTACCTTCTGGGAGTGACACTTAGGGGACTCGGGCCACTGGTAAAGAATCAAATATCACAAATGTGATTGTATTCATGATGAGCAACCTCAAAACAGCAGACAACGACACTACATTGGCCGATATCAGGATCCAGGGGGTCAGAAAAATTGGGGATTGCTATTATCGGGTGAACCCTTGGGGTCAATGGATGTGGATTCCCCAACTTCACGTCCTTCTAACCGTTTCTTGCTGAAGATGTCTAGTGCTTTACTCTTTATCATAAGGGTTAGGCTAGGTGAACTTTATTATCCCTGTGGGAAATTTGTTTGCAGCAAGAATATACAAAACCATAAGACATTGTTACAAAGATACAAGAAAATAAGCAAAGACACAACAGCTGACGATTAAACTTAATCTAAGTACACGCACTCAAGATTAATACAAAGACTCACAATTACCTTTAACAGTACACAAGACAATAATTAATTATTCAGCGTTCAACAGCAGCCCTATAAATAGCAGAATTTAAAATGCTTACAACCCTGGGGACAAATTACTTCTTAAACCTGTTGCTCTTTACATTCTGAAACCTGAAACTGCAGCCAGATGACAACAGCTGAAATTTAAAGAAACAATGGCGTCTGTGTGACAGAATCACATCGGTCCTCACCCCAACCTGTTTGTGAGTCCGTTCGGTGATGGAGGGCTGACTCAAACCTTTAAAGTCCCTACTAGTTTTTATAATGTTGTTAAGATGTTTTATTATTATTTTCTGAATACAGAGACTGACCTTTGTGACGGATGGCTGGGGCTCTTACCTGACCGGGATGCCTCTGTGATGGAAGCACCAGGGGAGTGAACTTGAACGGGGGAATTATGTCTTCCGAGATGACAGAGGGAAGTCTCACTGGCTTGTTATGGTCCCACAGGTTTGGACCGAGCATGGAAGTTCAACCCTGCTGGGGTCCGTGGCTACTGCCAGGGGGCACATGGGGAACTGATGAGCCTTCCTCTGAAGGACTGCCACCACACCTTGGAAGTACACCCAGAAGGAGATTATGGGAGACCTGGGGCACTTCTGCGTGCTCTATTAAAGGAGCAGCCCTCCTTCATTCAAAGAGGCAAAGTCGGGAGGAAGAGGATGAAGCTTGAGCGAGGAGTGGAGGCAGTAGAGAGAGGAAGAGACCGTGAGAAGGCAAAGTGGTTTGTTGTGTAGGACTGTGGTTACAGCAGTGGGGAGTGAAGGAGAAGCGTTTCCCACTGGTAATAAACAGGTCTTGTGCTTGAACTTGTGTCTGTTGTGTCACCTCGGAGTACTGCACCCTCCACACATCCTTCTGCTGATGCCAGCATAGGAGAGACATCCCCACCCATAATTACAACAGCACAAGTGAGCAGAGAGCTGAGGAGACTTCGTGCCAGCAAAGCAGCGGGTCCAGATGGAGTATCGCCACGACTGCTGAAGATCTGTGCGTCGGAGCTGGGGGGTCCTCTACAGCGCATCTTCAACCTGAGCCTGGAACAGGGGAGAGTCCTGAGGCTTTGGAAAACATCTTGTATCACCCCAGTCCCAAAGGTATCACGTCCTAGTGAGCTGAATGACTTTCGGACTGTTGCTCTGACATCACATATGATGAAGACCATGGAGAGGCTGCTGCTTCACCACCTTAGGCCACAGGTTCAACACGCCCTTGACCCTCTGCAGTTTGCATATCAGGAGAAGGTGGGAGCGGAGGATGCCATCATCTATATACTACACCGATCCCTCTCTCACTTGGACAGAGGCATTAGTGCTGTAAGAATTATGTTTCTAGACTTCTCTAGCGCCTTCAACACAATCCAACCTCTGCTCCTTAGGGACAAGCTGACAGAGATGGGATTAGATTCATACCTAGTGGCATGGATCGTGGACTATCTTACAGACAGACCTCAGTATGTGCGTCTTGGGAACTGCACGTCTGACATTGTGGTCAGCAACACAGGAGCGCCACAAGGGACTGTACTTTCTCCGGTCCTGTTCAGCCTATATACATCGGACTTCCAATACAACTTGGAGTCCTGCCATGTGCAAAAGTTCGCTGATGACACTGCTATCGTGGGCTGCATCAGGAATGGGCTGGAAGAGGAGTATAGGGACCTAATCAATGACTTTGTTAAATGGTGCGACTCAAACCACCTACACCTGAACACCAGCAAAACCAAAGAGCTGGTGGTGGATTTTAGGCGGCCCAGACCCCTCATTGACCCCGTGATCATCAAAGGTGACTGTGTGCAGATGGTGCAGACCTATAAATATCTGGGAGTGCAGCTGGATGATGAATTAGACTGGACTGCAAAAACTGATGCGCTGTGCAAGAAAGGACAGAGCCGGTTATACTTCCTTAGAAGGCTGGCGTCCATCATCTGCAATAAGATGCTGCAGATGTTCTATCAGACGGTTGTGGCGAGCGCCCTCTTCTACACGGTGGTGTGCTGGGGAGGCAGCATTAAGAGGAAAGACGCCTCACACCTGGACAAACTGGTGAGGAAGGCAGGCTCTATTGTTGGCATGAAGCTGACCAGTCTGACATCTGTGGCAGAGCAAAGGGCTCTCAGCAGGCTCCTATCAATTATGGAGAATCCACTGCATCCACTGAACAGGATCATCTCCAGACAGAAGAGCAGCTTCAGCTACAGACTGCTGTCACCGTTCTGCTCCACTGACAGACTGAGGAGATCGTTCCTCCCCCAAACTATGCGACTCTTTAATTCCACCCGGGGGGGTAAACGTTAACATTTAACATTATACAAAGTTATTGTCTGTTTTTTCACCTGTATTATTATCATTCTTTAATTTAATATTATTTATTGTATCAGTATGCTGCTGCTGAAGAATGTGAATTTCCCATTGGGATTAATAAAGTATCTGTCTATCTAAGATCAATGTTCTGCCCATCATCAATGATTGTCCCCAGATATTTGAAGTGCTCTGCCATGTCCAACATCTCCCCTTTAATTAACGCTGAGACAGTTGAAGGAAGGGAGTACCCGAGATCTAAAAACATGTCATTTGTCTTAGAAAAAGAGTAGAACTTCCTGATTAACACTGAAAAAAGTATAACATTCATGTTGTTCATTCAACGTAAATTTTCTCTTTCAAGCAACTTAAGATTAGTCATTTAGTGTTGCAGCTTAAAATATTTCGTTTCAGATCTCAATCAAAGTAAATTTGTTTGTACCAAAGTATGTTATGGTGGACGGAATAAATGTAAAACTCCTATTTCAGTTAACCTAACATTTTAGGTTGTTCGTGTGCTGTGTGCGAGAGGCCGTTTGTATTTCCTTCCTGTCGAATGTTCCAGTGTGATGGCTTTCCAACTGCCAAAAAAGAAGACGACTTTCCCGAGTGGAATGGACGTGACTATACAGGTCTGGGCATTTTCAGCAGCAGACTTTCATAACAGAGGATTTCTGGTAAGTAACCCTGTTTCTCAACTGTTAATTTTAAGTATAAGAACTCGTAATAAAACATAAAGCTGTAGAAACGTTTAATAATTTTTTGTTGTATATTTAAGATTTACACTGCAAAATACTTGTATATTTGCACTAGATTCTTAAATAAATGTAAAAAGCACAGCATTGAAATGTGTTAAGTTCATAATATTTCTAATAGCATAAAAACGTTACGACCAATAAACAATTTTAAATTGTAACAACTTAAAAAACAGATTTACTTCAGTATAAAACAAGTTAATTACACCCAATCACTTTAAATGATTTGCTTCAACTTAAAACTTGTGGGATCAATAAGCTAAAAAGAATTACATTGGTTCAGATTGAAAATATTAAGTGTGAATTATTACCTTAATTATTTTAAGTTGAATGGAGGTTATACTCTATCTATCTATCTATCTATCTACTTTTTTCTGTGAATAAGGACCTAGAAATGAAGGTTTTCTTGGAACTGGAAATCCAGAAATAAGGGGAACCCCAAATAGCTCGATGTCATGCATACCCGACATTAAGACGAGTTGAACATTATGTTACATGTGGGGTTTTTGTCATGCCAGCGAGTCAAGAGTAGGAAGAGGAAAAGTCCAGAAAATCCTAAATTTTAAAATGGTACATGCAGGACCAGCATTTCTGGATTTTCAGTACCTGAAGTAAACATTAGCTTTCCTCTCAGTCCCCCCCCCCCCCCCAAACCCCAAAAGTCCATCCATCCATTTTCCAACCGGCTGAATCCGAACACAGGGTCATGGGGGTCTGCTGGAGCCAATCCCAGCCAACACAGGGCACAAGGCAAGAATCAATCCCCGGCAGGGTGCCAACCCACCACAGGACACACACAAACACACCCACACACCAAGCACACACTAGGGCACGGGTGTCGAACTCCGGTCCTGGAGGGCCGCAGTGGCCGCAGGTTTTCATTCTAACCATCTTCTTAATTTGTGACCAATTTTTGCTGCTGATTACCTTCTTTTGCCTTAATTTTAATTACTTTGACTCAGGCCCCTTAGTTGTTTCCTTTTTCTTAATTAGCAACCAAACAATAACGAGACACAAAACAAGAATCCATATGACCAGCTCACCTGTGCCCATCACAAAATATATGAAAATAAAGAAAGGTGGAGGTCTCAGTAAGGCTGATCTCTCAGCTCACCATAACATTGTGAGGGTGGTCTTAGGAAAAACAGAAAAATTAACAGTTCTGGAAATGTCTGCTGTGGCACAATGAGAGCACCAACAAGCCATGGAATTAAGTAACGAGTTTAATTAACAGCAAGAATCTGCTTCTCATTGTGAAACTGGCTGGAGTCTGAAGACCCGATTTAGCTGGTCATCTCGTTTCATGCCTCATTTCTGTTTGGCTGCCATTTAATGAAGAAAGGAATAAATTCAGAGGACTGAATCCTTAAGAACAGGGCTATTAAAATGATGGGAACAGAAATTAATTAGCAGTGGAAACTGGTCACTGATGAGGAAAAGGGTTAGAATGAAAACCTGCAGCCACTGCGGCCCTCCAGGCCTGGAGTTCGACACCCTGCACTAGGGCCAATTTAGAATCGCCAATCCACCTAACCTGCATGTCTTTGGACTGTGGGAGGAAACCCACGCAGACACGGGGAGAACATGCAAACTCCACCCAGGTCCCCAGATCTCCCAACTGCGAGGCAGCAGCGCTACTCACTGCGCCACCGTGCTGCCCACCCCCCAAAAGTGACATTCGTTATTGTAAGTTGTGGAAAAAACACCCGCTTCCATAGTTTTCATGAAACTGAACTACACAACAACAACGCACTCAGAACTTCACGAGGGATTTATTGTTTTGATGCTATCAGGACTTCACGGGGGGTCCACCACCTCATTGCTTCAGTGTAACTCGGACTTCACTGTTATCAAGTAGGAAGCGGTGCATAGAGCACTGCAATGGCACACCACATCACGGAGGTTTGGTTTGGATTGTGCGACAAACCAGGGTGGATGCAGTAAGATGGGAGGTTTGGAGTTCACCGTTTTTTGCTTCTAAACTGCTTTAGCACCGGTACTGAAGTCCAAAAGATGGTATCAATACTGAAGTCAAAATCAATCCAACACTACGAGTCACTAATGTCACACACGTGCACTTGGTAGGCAGCTCAGGGGCTTCATAGTAACCCGCCGCTGCCACCCCACATGCCAGCTTCTTCAACAGCCCATGTGGTTTCTACACCACCAGCGGGCCAGTTGACACCTTACTGTACCACAAATATATAAACCTCTTCTTGTTGTTCAACTTCTTGAGCACATATTTTTTTTGCTGTTGGTCTACTTCCCTGTTTCAGTTTCTGACGCTTCTCTCTAAATGACTGAAAAAAAAAAAAAACAGGGTTTCTCCAAACTCTGCTCAACAGCTTTGTATTTTCCGCCCACTAACTAGCACTCCGGTGGTCCCAGCTAAACTGCTATCCACACAAATTCAAATTAGCTCGGAGGCAAAAGCATCAGTGATGGTGTCTGGAAGATTGTCAGTTCGAAATCCCCATCACTGCTAAAAGAGCATACTGTGCTGGACCCCTGAGCAATGCCCTTAATCCACAGGTGGGCAGATTCAGTCCTGGAGGGCCGCAGTGGTTGCAGGTTTTTGTTCCAACCCAGTTGCTTAATTAAAAAACAATTATTAAATTATTTAATTGCATGGCTTGTTAGTGCTTTAACTCTGCCATGTCAAGTCATTCTCATATCCTAGATTTTGTTTTCCTTTCTAAAGATATCATCCAAATGATTTCAAGTCTAAAACAGACGAGTTATTCTCAGTGCTTTACTTTTTTCTCTTCGCTTTCCTTCCAAGTATTTAATTAAACCAAACAGTGCACGATAAATACACGTTGGGTGTAAATGGAAACAAGCTAGATGGAGAAATGCTGGTGTCTTTTGTCATTTGCATCTTATTGCTAATAAGGAGCAATTAAAAACCAAGACAGATGTCCCCCCTTGCCGCCCAGCTACCAAGACCAAGACAGCTGTTTAAGACTAAAATAAGCAATGAGGGCTCAAAATCTTAACAAGCGAGATAAAGTGAAGCAGAAGTGTGACTTGAGCAATAAGTGCTTCTTATTAAGCAACCGGGTTGGAACAAAAACCTGCAGCCACTGCGGCCATCCAGGAGTGAATCTGCCCACCCCTGCTGTAACTGCACCCTGGGCATTGTACAATGGCTGACCCTGTGCTCAGACCCCAAGGGGTATGGGAAATCTGACAAATTCCTGATACATTAAATTGCATAAGGCGATATATATAAAAAAAAAAATGTTGCAAAATCTATAGTTTTATATACATTTCAAATAGCAGCAACACCTTACATGAACAATTTCAACAGATGTCTTTCTTAAGCAATACCAGTCCACTAAGCTTCGTGTTCAAACGGCAAAAAGAAAGCGAATCAATGATGCGAGATCATTTACAATAAAGCTTCCTTCAGGAAGTGAACAAAAATGACGTGCATGAATGTGTATTGACTAATGGACGCTCACAATTGTGTTGCGTTACTGAAAGCGCGGGTGGTTATCTCCGTAGAGATTCTTTGAAGGAGAGCGCGGCGCTTCCAAGTGCGTGTCTGTCAGGCAGTCGATACGCAAGCCGCGGCTCCACTTCTGTCACTATTGTGCGCTCGGTTATAGAAGAATTTTATATAATATATATATCTTCATATATCTCCATCCATTTTCCAACCCGCTGAATCCGAACACAGGGTCACGGGGGTCTGCTGGAGCCAATCCCAGCCAACACAGGGCGCAAGGCAGGAACCAATCCTGGGCAGGGTGCCAACCCACCGCAGGACACATACAAACACACCAAGCACACACTAGGGCCAATTTAGAATCGCCAATCCATCATATTATTATATATATATATATATATATATATATATATAATATCGCACATTACATTTTGTGAGATTGGCTTAAAATGTTTGAGAACTACTGAGCTAAAGCGAACGAAGCACGTGACGCACTGTGATAGAAAAAGGCTGCTGTGACGATCCGGAGGTGGGACGGGGCTCTGCGAGACGGATGCATATAAAAAGATAAGCGATATCTCGCCAAGAATTGTTTTGTATGCGTTTCAAGGAAATTCCGCCCCTCCAACGTTGAGCCAGCACGAGAGCAGCGTTTCTCAATCTTTAAGTATTTGCGACCCGAGTTTTCATAACAGTTTTAATCGCGCCCCCCTAACGTTTTTTTTTTTTAAAGGAACCGAATAACACCAATTTGTTCTTTTTTAATTAATGATTTATCATAGATGCATATTTTATTTTACCTACTTAACTTTTATCGACATTTAACTCTATATTTATTTTTCTAGTATCAGAATGTAGTTTAAGTTCATTTGTTTTGGTTTCAATAGATGTATTTTTCATATTTTTGATTCTTGTTTTCTTGCATCTTCGCGCCCCACAGATTGAGAACCACTGATATATGGGATTGTCTTCGTAGTAACAGCAGCGCATCATTCGGTGGATGGTACTATAGTAACACCGGTAATGTCTCATGTTAAAGACCACACGTTACTTCGATGGATATAAAGAGCAGCCTACATGGCGCATTACTTATTGCTGTTTTGGGCCAACCCAGGGGTGAAGGTTTGCGTCACTGCATTGTCCCTTTTGTGCGAAGGCAGGGCGTCCCGGTGGCGCACTTTCAGGACTCCGAATGGGCTCGGTGAAGGACTTGTTACCCGTCCTGTGAAACAACCCAATATGACCCCCCTCCCCGCAGCCCCCAAAGATGTAAAAATAAATGTTGTTGCGTGTCTTTAGAATCGATTGGACGATCCACTGCGTCTTCCTGAACCGGATAAGCAGGTTAGAGTGGGTGGATGTCATGGACACCGTGCGCAATATTATCAGTGTTATTCATAACCATCGACTGACAGATACACCGCTGTTACTATTAAGACCTTCCGATCAGGACACCCTGCCGCATGGCACGCGCTACATTCCTGGTTGCCGGTTATATTAATTCTGAGCCCACTGGTGATGCGTTCTTCGAGCGGCGATCTGCATTAACATGGCCATGTAAGCTGAGTCAATGAATGATTTTATTCCCTCCCATGTTTGAATCGGATTTCCTTTAATTCTGCTAGTTTATTTCTGTAATATGAGGTGTTCTGGGAGGGAAGACCAGCAACTCGTAGCGGAACAACCGGAATAGGGTGGGTTGCCACACAAGTAGTCCTCTAAAGTCGTAGCCTTCCAGGTAAAACAAACAATCAATCGACCTGGCTACTCCTTTAGGTAGTTTGCTTTGAAACAAACAGAAGTCCGTTTCGGTTCATAAGCTTCTTACCTCTGTCTCCAAGGCTGTCTGTCGTCCCTTTAACCGGACAAGGTGGGATGGATAAGGAAAGGCGGCGCCGTAAAGACACAAAGACGCGTCTCATATGCGCGTCCCAGCAGACTTCATTGCGGCGTCTGGCAAGGGGTTGATAAAGCCACGTATGAATACTGCCGGGGGTCGGGTGGGCGTGTGCTGGTTAGGGATGATGAGGCGGGGTTTTCATTTTAAATAAGCCGTCGTGTGTTTGTTTTGGACAACTCGTTTATGTCTTGTTCTTTTAAGTAGCAGCGGGGACATGTCCACTCTGAGATTTCTCAACAAACGCGCTTACTCACGGAAAGCAGACCGCTGTTTTTGCTCACTGAGAATTAAAAATGGAACTTCCTGCCTTAACCTGACCCCACTGAGCTCACCAGGTGTAAATCCTGTTACTGATGATGATGGCAGAATCTCCGCCGTGTGTCTGATATACTGCCAGGTTATAGCCCGGCTCGCCAGTGGTCAAAAAAGAGGAGGCGGTGCGTCACGTGCTTCGTTCGCTTTAGATCAGGGGTTCTCAAACTTTTTAAGCCATTCTCACAAAATGAAAAATGTTATATTTAGTAAAACCTCGATTATCCGTCACTCGATTAACCATCAGTCTCCAATAACCGTCAGGGCAAAAAATAAATAAATAAATAAACATTGTGGTCGCCAGCGTCTATTAATACCGCTGAAGGATACGATGCGAGCTCCGCACTTTGGAACTTCTCTCCCTTTTGCTAGCACGTAGTGTTTATCCGCAGCACCACGTGCCATTCCGCATTTTGAAATCACAGCGTCAGTTACATACCTTTAGCTTTAATAGCGTTTCGTAGCTTTTCTCTTTTGTTATAAGTAAACTACTATGCATTGTTATGGCAGATAAACATATGCGTCTGGTGTTGGGATTGTCACAAAAATGAAATTATTAAACGTTTACGAAACAACAAAAGCGCTTCAAGGATTGCTTCAATTTGTGGAGTAGGAAGAACAACAGCGAACGATTTAAAGCGTGATGCCGACAAAACTGATAAAAGGGTGTTGAAAATGGAAACCACTGACGGTAATGTTATTTTGTATTAAAGTTAACGTTCTTCTGCATTGTAATTTTCCTTTTAAATTCTACTATATTATGTTTTGTTCATATATTGTGACGTGCAGGCAGCTTCTGATGCGCTGTGTGGGAGACAGAAAGTGTGGAATGAACATTATAAGTGATGGGACTGGGTAAGTGGAGATGAGTGAACGGAGAAGTGAAGAGAAAAGGAGGACGTTTTGAGTAGGGAGTCGAGAGACAGTCCGCAGGAGGGTTTGTATGGAGTAAGATCCATCCATCCATTTTCCAACCCGCTGAATCCGAACGCAGGGGTCTGCTGGAGCCAATCCCAGCCAACACAGGGCACAAGGCAGGAATCAATCCCGGGCAGTGTGCCAACCCACCGCAGGACACACACAAACCAAGCACACAGTAGGGCCCATTTAGAATCGCCAATCCACCTAACCTGCATGTCTTTGGACTGTGGGAGGAAACCCACGCAGACACGGGGAGAACAAGCAAACTCCACGCAGGGGGGACCTGGGAAGCGTACCCAGGTCTCCCAACTGCGAGGCAGAAGCGCTACCCACTGCGCCACCGTGCCGCTGGAGTAATACTTTAAGTCAAAGTTACTTTTTACGCTTGCGCATCTAAAAGTTACGTTTGCTTCTGAAAATGACGTTTGCGTTTCTAAAAGATATGCTTGCTACCGAGGAAGAAGTGAAGCAAAATGACACAATCGATTTTTGTTACTACGCATGCGCCACAGAGGCAGAATGATTGAGTTATTGTTGACCGCAATCGTACTTCATACTTGGCTCCCTTACAGTTTCCCCAAAGGGCAAAAAGCAACACAAAAAATACCGACACAATGAAATTAATTGAACAATGACAATATGCAGCTAACAGTTAAAAGTGGAATAATTACATCGACAAATTAACGGCTGTGCGTTTTAAACTTTACATAAAGCCGTATCCGAGTATCCAGATGCGTATTACAGTTGTATTAGGAGAGCGAAATGTTGCGGAAGACTCTCAACTTTAGGATTGGGATTTGGGGTTGGATGAACGGAATTATAAATGGATGGATATGAATATCTACAAAACCGACATAAATAGGGGGCTTTGCATAATATAAACTTCTGAAGCAGCCCCCTCGTGCATGTCGGCCCGGCTATTAAGTGAGTTTTTTGTTTTCGCTCTCGATTTTGCTGCGGAAGCACTGAGTTGGATTAACGACTGAGTGGGGAGAAGTTTTACGCCCTTATAATGGAGGAATATTTGGGGCAAAATAAACCAAAGAACTGTGAAATATGACAATAATTACATAATAAAATTAAATATGGGAGTCTGCAAGCTATCCCCTTGTCTGCGGGGTTTTCCTCCCTCAGTCCAAAGACATGCAGGTTAGGTGCTGCCGGAACTAAATTGTGTGTGTGTGTGTGTGTGTGTGTGTGTGTGTGTGTGTGTGTGTGTGTGTGTGTGTGTGTAATCCCTGCGATGGACTGGCACTCTTTGCTGGCTGGGATAGTTTCTATCAGACCCCCGCGACCCTAAGTGGGTTTGAAAATGGCTGACTGCCACAAAGAAATAAGGCACAAAAGGCACGTTTTGTGGCCCATTTAATTATTTATACTAGTCATTAAGCCCGTTACAATAACGGGCGCTAGAACAGTAGTGCATAAACATTAGTAGGTACAGTCTATATTAAATGGCAAGGGACTTTGACCTCATTCTTTTTGTTGGTCGTATTTTTCTTTCTTTCAGCCTTTCTTTTGTTGCTGTTTACTTGCTGAGCTGACCGTTCTTCGTGGGCTGCCGCCGTGTATTGTGTGTCTTTAATTTTCTGTGACAGTAATACTGGCTTGTATGTGGCTGTAATATGCGTACCTTTAATTTCCTCTCGCAGTAATACTGGTTTGTATTTCCGTAAAACGCCTCTAACTTTCTCTGACAGTAATATCGCGCATCGCTCCGTGCCCGCGCATGCGCACTTCACCAGAAGACACCCACGCACGGACACCTGGACGCACAGAGGGATTTTATTAAAGAGGATACTTGCAGATCATGTTGTTATCATTTTTTAGTGTCACATTTCACAATACTTTTAATTTATTTTCTATGTATGTATGTATTTATTTTATTTATTTATTATGGCGCGATTCCCCGCGAGGAGAGGTTCCTCATTGTTGGGGGACCCGAGTGGCTGGACCAGGCCAAGGGGGTCGCCCACGTATACCTGGCTGTGGCAGATAGAAGGTCATTTCTGAAGGGTGGGACTAAACCGCGTATCTGCCTGAGGGGTTGCCAACCAGGACCCCGGGAGGTTTCGTCATGTGGTGGGTGCGGCAACATACTGGACCGGTGCATGCTCCCCAACTTGACTTGACTATTTATTTATTTATTTGCATATTTATCCATGCATCAATCCAATTTCTAAACCCACTTTGTCCTGCGCAGAGCCACAGGGAAGCAGGAGCCTATCCCAGGAAGGATAAATCACTTGTTTCTATCTTTTCTATTGTCTGTGCCAATTAAACATCACATAAATCTCATTCACCAGATTACAGTGTGCCAACGTTGCCTGTCAGTATGACCCAAGTAACCATGTTGGGCCAAGAAAAACTGAACTGAAATTTAAAAAAGGCAGCTATCTTGTCACAAAGTTATTAAAATGAGGGTGCCATTTAACCCTTTGTGAAGGCAACTCAGCATCACAGTGAAACCTGTTCATTGGATTTATGCCGTGTTTGCCAGCCAACATGGCCCATGAATGCATGCTGGTCCAGGCAAATCTCTTCTGCAACATAAAAAAGGAACCTTGTCACAAAGCTATGAAAATAAGGGTGACAAAATGGAGCCCGTTAAACATCAAAAGTTAATCCTAAAAATGGGAATGTGACAAATTTGCCAGTCAATCTGAGCCAGGTAGTCACATTGGTTTGTGCAAAACTCAACTGGAACAACAACAAAGGCATCTACACTTTTTTTAAAACTGTGACCCCCGTAGGGTGGTCCAACGCCATTTAGCCTTTTATGGTGTCCATTAAACATCACAGTTAATGTCCTTCATTGCCAAATTTGCCAGTCAGTCTCACCCATGTAACCGCACTGGGACAGCAAAACTCAACTGCACTTTAACAAAGGTTTTCACTTTTCTCTCCGAGGCGTAGGGTTTTCAGCGCCCCGGGGACAACTGAAGATTTCGTGCCCCCTCCTGTTTGCCAAAATGTAATGGGGAAGGGAAAGAAAATTTGAAAATGATTCCCCCTGGATGCTGCGCCCGGGGACAGATGTCCCCCCTTGCCGCATGCTACGCAGGGCCGGCCCTAACAATTGCGGGGCCCTATGCGAAACAGATTGCGCGGGGCCCAGTCGGGGTAGGGATAAGGATAATAAGTGAAAATTAAGATTTTGTATTAGAAAATAAATTCATCTTTGCATTTTATTCATTCTTTACTAAGTACAAAATCACGATCAAATTAACTTTACGAGCCTTGCATGTAGCGAAGTCATACAGTATATCATCAAAATTTTGTTTCCTACATAGATCACGCTCAATAGCAAGAATTGCCAAATTGTTCAATCTATCTTCGTGAATTGTTGACCTCAAGTAATTCTTGATTAGTTTGAGGCGCGAGAAGCTTCTTTCACCACATGCCACAGTTAAAAAAAATGAAAAATGAACAAAATAAAGTATTTACTGATTTATTACGTCGTTATTGCATTTGATTACGTGATTTAACGTTTGAACGACAATTTGCATTTGATTATGTCACGTTTGCATTTGATTACGAGTAAATAAAATTTAAAAAAATACCTTAAGTCTACCAATTATGGGGAACTTGAGGTAAGATGAACCACTTTTTAAAATTCCTTGTCAAATCCACATTTTTTGCTTTTTACCAGTAATTTTCAGTCAAATTATTGTTAATGATCTGCATATGCATGCGCTTGTCGCTTAGGGATGAATCGGTACGTTTTGAGCAAGTGTTTGTGAAAAAAAATTTTTTTTATCTTACCCCAAACAATCGTTTGGATAGACGAATCACATTATTTTATTTTGTAAAACTATCTTAAACATTTGAAATGAGAGACTATTCATAAAACAAATTATATAAAGATACAAGTTGACGTGCCGATGATTCTATGGCTGACTGTTAACATAGGGTGGGTTATCAATGTACAGGATCTTCGAATTTTATACAACGCTTGTTTCTGAGGAACAAGCTTTACTCACCGGTGAAAAAATCTTCGTCTGGCAGAAAAGAGAAAATTTAAACCACTGCCGGTAAATTTCAAACTATTCATCCAAAAAATCGATAACATCATCTCCATAAATAGCTCCTCCTATTTGATTGGTTTCACTGAGCTGAGCCATCATAAGGTTAAGAACGGTGTCTGTTTCATCTTACCCCAAGTTCCCCTAAATGACGAGTTTAGAGATAAAGCACCCGAGCAGCTACAATTTTTTTTTAATTTTATTTACTTGTCGTAATCACTTGAAACAACGACGTAATAGATAAAAAACACTGTAAAAACATAAAAACAGAATAAACACGCTGACCTATACATGATTATAAGTTATAATGGTTTAATTTAATAATTTACACCTAGAATTAGCGCGGGGCCTATGAAAGTGCGGGGCCCACTGCGGCCGCATAGGTTGCAGTGGCCTAAGACCGGCCCTGATGCTACGCCACTGTTTTCTCTGAAAATTAGAGTGGGTCAGGGGCATACAACCCTGTATAGTGCCAGTCGAACATCACATTGAAATCTGTTGGGATTTGCCAGTCCGTTTTAAAGACATTTTTCTTCCCTCAAAACCAGTGTAGCCCAATGCCAGCTAACCCTCTGCAGTGCCTATTAAAAGCCTAATTCCATTCATTAGATATGGGAACGTGCCAACTTTCCCTGTCAATTTGACCCTTGTACCCAACTCAGATATAACAAAGGCATCGGCCTTGTCACAAAGCCATGAAAACGAGGCTTGTCCAACATCACCAACTCCGGTCCTGGAGGTCCCCAGTGGCTGCAGGTTTTCATTCTAACCCTTTTCTTAATTAGTGACCTGTTTTGGCTGTTAGGTCATTTCTTTTGAATTCATTTTAATTGATTTGTTGATTAAGTTTTGTTCCCCTGAATTTTTTCATCTTCTGCTGAATTGCTTCATTTCTTTTCCTTCAATGGCACCCAAACAGAAATGAAATGTGAAGTGAGGGAGCCAACAGAAGACCAACGCAGTCAGGGCCTCAGACTCCAACCAGTTGCTTAATTAGTCAATGATTCTTGTCATCTGCGGTGGGTTGGCACCCTGCCCGGGATTGGTTCCTGCCTTGTGCCCTGTGTTGGCTGGGATTGGCTCCAGCAGACCCCCGTGACCCTGTGTTCGGATTCAGCGGGTTGGAAAATGGATGGATGGATGGATTCTTGTCATTAATTAAACCCGTTCTTTAATTCCGTGGCGTGTTGCTGCTCTCATTGTGCAATAGCAGACATTTCTGAAAATGCTGATTCTCTTTTCTAAGAGCTCTGGTCAAATGTTTTGAGCAGATCAACATTCCTAAGACCTTCATTTTTCTTTATTTTCAGATATTGAATGATGCACGGACGCAGTTTGCTGCACATGTTTTGGATCATTTTCTATCTCATTATTGTTTGGCTGCTAATTACAGAGAAAGAAACAATTAAGGGGTCCGAGTCTTCAAGAGCAAGTCAAAAAAGAAGTTAATCAGCCGCAAAACAGGTCACTGATTAAGAAAAGGGTTAGAATGAAAACCTGCAGTCACTGGGATTCTCCAGGACCGGAGTTGAGGACCCCTGACCTAACACTTTATGGTGCCCCTTAAACATCAGAGTATATCCTAGACATGACAACGTGCCAAGTTTGTCATTGAGCTGGGCAAAACTGAACTGCCATTTAACAAAGTGCACCAGTCTTGTCACAAAATTTTAAAAACTAAGTTGGTTCAAATTGATGTGACTCTCTTGTATCCCATTGGGTAGAAAATATGGAAAAATTATTATTATTTTTTTTTTTCAAATAACGGTCCGCTTTAGTGACGCACCTTATGCTGCGCAATATTTTGACTGACTTAACGCTGAATAAGTAACTGCTTTGCACAATTTGTGTGAATAAGAAACTTTCTGGAAGTGAATAATTTCATGCTGTCGTTCTCCCCATGTGGGCTTTCACTGATAAAAGTAGAACATTCATGTTGTTCATTCAACGTAAATTTTCTCTTTCAAGTAACTTAAGATTAGTCATTTAGTGCTATAGCTTGAAATATTTTGTTTCAGATCTCAATCAAAGTAAATTTGTTTGTACCAAATTAAGTTATAGTGGAGGGGATAGACATAAAAATCCTATTTCAGTTAACCTAATATTTTAGGTTGTTCGTGTGCTGTGTGCGAGGGGCTGTTTGTATTTCCTTCCTGTCGAATGTTCCAGTGTGATGGCTTTCCAACTGCCAAAAAAGAAGAACACTTTCCCCTGTGGAGTGGACGTGACTATACAGCTCTGGGCATTTTCAGCAGCAGACTTTCATAACAGAGGATTTCTGGTAAGTAACCCTGTTTCTCAACTGTTAATTTTAAGTATAAGAACTCGTAATAAAACATAAAGCTGTAGAAACGTTTAATAATTTTTTGTTGTATATTTAAGATGTACACTGCAAAATATTTGTATATTTGCACTAGATTCTTAAATAAATGTAAAAAGCACAGCATTGAAATGTGTTAAGTTCATAATATTTCTAATAGCATAAAAACGTTACGACCAATAAACAATTTTAAATTGTTACAACTTAAAAAATAGATTTACTTCAGTATAAAACAAGTCAATTACACCCAATCACTTTAAATGATTTGCTTCAACTTAAAAATTGTGGGATCAATAAGCTAAAAAGAATTACATTGGTTCAGATTGAAAATACTGTATTAAGTGTGAATCATTACCTTAATTATTTTAAGTTGAATGGAGGTTATACTTTTTTCTGTGAATAAGGACCTAGAAATGAGGGTTTTCTTGGAACTGGAAATCCAGAAATAAGGGGAACCCCAAATAGCTCGATGTCATGCATACCCGACATTAAGACGAGTTGAACATTATGTTACATGTGGGGTTTTTGTCATGGCAGCGAGTCAAGAGTAGGAAGAGGAAAAGTACAGAAAATCCTAAATTTTAAAATGGTACATGCAGGACCAGCATTTCTGGATTATCAGTACCTGAAGTAAACATTAGCTTTCCTCTCAGTCCCCAAAAACCCCCAAAAGTCCATCCATCCATTTTCCAACCCGCTGAATCCGAACACAGGGTCTGCTGGAGCCAATCCCAGCCAACACAGGGCACAAGGCAGGAACCAATCCCGGGCAGGATGCCAACCCACCGCAGGACACACACAAACACACACCAAGCACAGACTAGGGCCAATTTAGAATTGCCAATCCACCTAACCTGCATGTCTTTGGACTGTGGGAGGAAACCCACACAGACACGGGGAGAACATGCAAACTCCACGCAGGGAGGACCCGGGAAGCGAACCCAGGTCCCCAGATCTTCCAACTGCAAGGCAGTAGCGCTACTCACTGCACCACCGTGCTGCCCACCCCCAAAAGTGACACTCGTTATAGTAAGTTGTGTAAAAATCACACGCTTCCATAGTTTTAATGAAACTAAACTACACAACAAGAGCTTGTTGTATTTTCTTCCTTTCGAACTTTCCAGCGTGATGGCTTTCCAACTGCCAAAAAAAAGACGACTTTCCCGAGTGGAGTGGACATCACTATACAGGTCTGGGCATTTTCAGTAGCAGACTTTTATAACGGAGGATTTCTGGTAAGTAACCCTGATTCTCAACTGTTAATTAATACCTGGGAGTGCAGCTGGATGATAAATTAGACTGGACTGCCAATACTGATGCTCTGTGCAAGAAAGGACAGAGCCGACTATACTTCCTTAGAAGGCTGGCGTCCTTCAACATCTGTAATAAGATGCTGCAGATGTTCTATCAGACAATTGTAGCGAGCGCCCTCTTCTACGCGGTGGTGTGCTGGGGAGGCAGCATTAAGACGAAAGACGCCTCACGCCTGGACAAACGGGTGAGGAAGGCAGGCTCTATTGTTTGCATGGAGCTGGACAGTTTAACAACTGTGGCAGAGCGATGGGCGCTCAGTAGGCTCCTATCAATTATGGAGAATCCACTGCATCCACTGAACAGGATCATCTCCAGACAGAGGAGCAGCTTCAGCGACAGACTGCTGTCACCGTCCTGCTCCACTGACAGACTGAGGAGATCGTTCCTCCCCCAAACTATGCGACTCCTCAATTCCACCCGGGGGGGTAAACGTTAACATTTAACATTACACAAAGTTATTGTCTGTTCTTTACCTGCATTATCATCAATCTTTAATTTAATATTATTTATTATATCAGTATGCTGCTGCTGGAGAATGTGAATTTCCCATTGGGATTAATAAAGTATCTATCTATCTATCTATCTATCTATCTATCTATCTATCTATCTATCTATCTATCTATCTATCTATTATATAGTGCCTTTCATCTATCTATCTATCTATCTATCTATCTATTATATAGTGCCTTTCATCTATCTATCTATCTATAAGAGCTTGTAATAAAACATACTTTCAAGAAAGCTGTAGAAACGTTTAATAATGTTTTATTGTATATTTAAGATTTACACTGCAAAATGCTTGTGTATTTGCACTACATTCTTAAATAAATGTAAAAAGTACAGCATCGAAATGTGTTATGTTCATAATATTTCTAATAGCATCAAAACAGATTATGACCAAAAAACAATTTTAAATTGTAACAACTTAAAAAAATAGATTTACTTCAATATAAAAAAGTCAATTACACACAATCACTTTAAATGATTTGCTTCAACTTAAAAATTGTGGCATCAATAAGCTAAAAAGAATTATATTGGTTCAGTTTGAAAATATTAAGTGTGAATCATTACCTTAATTATGTTAAGTTGAATGGAGGTTATAATTTTTTCAGTGTTATACGCCAGACCTCCCGAAGACTCGCAGGTGAAGTAAATGGAGGGTTCAATGGCGCACCCCCATGATGGTTCACTAAATTCTGCTAAGAAAATCTCCGGTCCCAGAGACCTCCAGTTAGACCACAAACACGCAACACCGAGGCAACGATTGAACCGACGATCAAAGCTTTAGCCCCCGTATATATGGAGTAAGATCGCTGCCATAAATAGTCAGGAGATAAACTGATTACGGAAAGCTTTCTTTTAGTGTTTTGGAGGTGTGCGCTGTAAGACGTGGCACTGTTTGTTACGTAACGAAGAAAACTCCAGTACCTCGGAGTTGTATTTGCTTATTACGCTGGTCATTACAAAATTGTATAATTTCATTATTTTTGTTAATACTATATTATATTTTGTTAATAATAATAAATACAAGCATTCGCTAAACGAATCTACTGCATATCATTTTTAAAGTTGCGAGGGCATTAAAAAAATTAATACGACGCTGGGAAAATTGAATCGCAAAAGAAGGTGACTGTGTAGAAAATGCCCGATCCCCAAATTAGGAATGAGTGAGTGACTGACTGCTTGAGCTCCGTTATGTTATGATACTGCAAGTGTGAGTGTGAATGAGCTCCGGGACCCGAGTAGCGGGTGACAAGAGACGTAGTGAAGTAACTGAGCACATAACGAGTGTGGGTGGGATTTTGTAATCGAGGCACCTTTTTCATTGTGGCACATTAATATATATAATATGGGCGGCACGGTGGCGCAGTGGGTAGCGCTGCTGCCTCGTAGTTGGGAGACCTGGGGACCTGGGTTCGCTTCCCGGGTCCTCCCTGCGTGGAGTTTGCATGTTCTCCCCGTGTCTGCGTGGGTTTCCTCCGGTGCTCCGGTTTTCTCCCACAGTCCAAAGACATACAGGTTACGTGGATTGGCGATTCTAAATTGGCCCGAGTGTGTGATTGGTGTGTGGGTGTGTTTGTGTGTGTCCTGCGGTGGGTTGGCACCCTGCCCAGGATTGGTTCCTGCCTTGTGCCCTGTGTTGGCTGGTATTGGCTCCAGCGGGTTGGAAAATGGATGTATATATATATATATATATATATATATATATATATATATATATATATATATATATAATATCAGGACAATGTCACCGGTAGCATTTATGCCAATTGGAGATATGAAGGCCAGGATAGTTCAGGTGAGATGAGCAGAGATGGCTCAGCCCCGACACAGACAGGCACACGAGGTTTTGATTTGTCTTTCTTTTTATTTTCTCCGCACACAGTGCACAAACCAGCTACAAATAACTCGGTCCCTCCCTCCCTCCTTCCTTTCTTTTTCTTTCGTTTCTTCTGCCGCCTCTACTCCTCTCCGTCCTCCACCTCCCGACTCCGGTTTTTTGAATGGAGTGAGGCGGCCTCTGTTTATACCGCACCCAGAAGTGCTCCAGGTGCTCTCGGTTTGGGTTCCGGTTGTGGCGGAAGTGCTGCATGGGGACCTGGAAGTACCGCAGGTGTACCCAATCCCACTCCAGCACCTCAAAAGACCTTCTTCTGGCAGCTTTTCCAAGCACTTGCTGTCGTCCAGGGCTCCAGAAAGCGTCTAGGCGCCCCCTGGTGGTGACCACGGTCCACAGCAGGGCTGAGCTTACAAGCTCAAAGCCTGTGGTCTCGAAGTATTCCCATCTATTGTGCCCAGTATGTCCTCTCCCCAGGGCCGGATTTATATGAAAAGAGGCCCTAGGCTATTCCACTTATGAGGCCCTTTCACCTTCCATTTTTAAGTTTGTAAATTACATGAGAGATAATAAAATTTTGCTAACAATTTGAATGTAGGCCCCTCTTAATAATAAATTATTCATTACATTTATATAGCGCTTTTCTCAGTACTCAAAGCGGTTTCCACACAGGGAGGAACCGGGAAGCGAACCCACAATCTTCCACAGTCTCCTTACTGCAAAGCAGCAGCACTACCACTGCGACACCTGTGAGGACCTCTTGATCTTGAGGCCCTAGGCTGAAGCCTAGTTAGCCTATAGGAAAATCCGGCCCTGCCTCTCCCCCAGTCCTTCTGTCATAGGGGCGACCTGGTAGGGGACCTTCCCCGGTCATCTGCCACCGTGTGCTTGACAGAGTTTGTGTCATCATATGTGGTGTTGTCTGAAAGGATGAGACGATTGATAAAAAATTGTGCAAAAATGGCAACAGGTTTATTTGTATGTTTGACTTAAAAGCTCTTCATTCTAACTCAGGTTAGGCACGACACTGAGTGAGCAGCCCGTTCATTTGAGTACTCAAACAGAGGGAGGATTTTTAATTAAAAAGTAAATTTCAATGGAAGGAGGCATTCTTTAAAACAGTAAGGAAGCTGCAGATAGCCACTGGCTTCCAGTCCAGGTAGTGTTCCATACTAACATAGGCCTAAAACAAAACAAAACAAAAAAATAAAAAGTAGGGGAAAAAAAGGGCAGTTGACTGCATGGAAGAGAGATTGTGCTTTTTTTACAGAGTCAACAAGAAAAATCTAGAAGGCGTGATCAGGATCAGCTGGCGTTGCCAGGATGTTACGGGAAAAAATGTTACTAACCATAAATACACTCAGAGAATTTTGTTTGTTTAAGATTCTGTGAAGATTAGCTGACAAAGGAGCAGATTCTCCATTCTTGAATGCACTCATTTCCTAAAGTGCATTTAAACAAAAAGTAAAAGAAAAAACATTTTGTATCATAAGACATTGTGATCTGTTGGTTTCTTTTCTCATCCCCTTCTGGTGTAATAAAAAGTGACGGACATCCTGGAAATGTGAAACAGAATGGAATGCTGCCGTTTGTGGGACTACGAAGCTGACGACAGGTTCACTTTTTATATTTTGATGCTTTAATGAAGCATTTCAGACAGTCAGTCGGAGACATTTTTATTAAAATCCTAAAGCCTAAGGTATCATTAATTTAAAAAGAACAAATTGGTATTAGTGGGCTCCTTTCAAAAAATGTTAGGGGGGGAGCAATTACAACTGTTATGAAAACTCGTGTTGCAAATAGTTAAAGGTTGAGAAACGCTGGGCTAACGGGCGCAGCTGAAAGAAGAAGAACAAGAAGGCAAGTCATATAAAATACTTTATCCCTTCTCACTTAAAGTCCCTTAAATTATTTTAAATGTCACTTAGATCAGTAAAAATGATCTTGGAATCCATCAATTAGCATCACGTAACCTGCTATCTAAAAAAATACCCCAAGTACAGTGCATCTGGAAAGTATTCACAGCACTTCATCACTTTTTCCACATTTTGTTATGTTACAGCCTTATTCCAAAATGGATTCAATTCATTTTTTCCTCAGAATTCTACACACAACACCCCATAATGACAACGTGAAAAACGTTTACTTGAGATTTTTGCAAATATATTAAAAATAAAAAAACTGAGAAATCCCATGTCCATAAGTATTCACAGCCTTTGCCGTGAAGCTCCAAATTGAGCTCAGGTCCATCCTGTTTCCCCTGATCATGCTTGAGATGTTTCTGCAGCTTCATTGGAGTCCACCTGTGGTAAATTCAGTTGACTGGACATGATTTGGAAAGGCACACACCTGTCTATAGAAGGACCCACAGTTGACAGTTCATGTCAGAGCACAAACCAAGCATGAAGTCAAAGGAATTGTCTGTAGACCTCCGAGACAGGATTGTCTCGAGGCACAAATCTGGGGAAGGTTACAGAAATATTTCTGCTGGTTTGAAGGTCCCAGTGAGCACAGTGGCCTCCATCATCCGTAAGTGGATGAAGTTCGAAACCATCAGGACTCTTCCTAGAGCTGGCCGGCCATCTAAACTGAGCGATCGGGAGAGAATTTGCCTTAGTCAGGGAGGTGACCAAGAACCCAATGGTCACTCTGTCAGAGCTCCAGAGGTCCTCTGTGGAGAGAGGAGAACCTTCCAGAAGGACAACCATCTCTGCAGCAATCCACCAATCAGTCCTGTATGGTAGAGTGGCCAGATGGAAGCCACTCCTTACTAAAAGGCACATGGCAGCCTGCCTGGAGTTTGACAAAAGGCACCTGAAGGACTCTCAGACCATGAGAAGGAAAATTCTCTGGTCTGATGAGACAAAGATTGAACTCTTTGGTGTGAATGCCAGGCGTCACGTTTGGAGGAAACCAGGCACCGCTCATCACCAGGCCAATACCATCCCTACAGTGAAGCATGGTGGTGGCAGCATCATGCTGTGGGGAACTGGGAGACTAGTCAGGATAAAGGGAAAGATGACTGCAGCAATGTACAGAGACATCCTGGATGAAAACCTGCTCCAGAGCGCTCTTGATCTCAGACTGGGGCGACGGTTCATCTTTCAGCAGGACAACGACCCTAAGCACACAGCCAAGATATCAAAGGAGTGGCTTCAGGACAACTCTGTGAATGTCCTTGAGTGGCCCAGCCAGAGCCCAGACTTGAATCTGATTGAACACCTCTGGAGAGATCTTAAAATGGCTGTGCACCGACGCTTCCCATCCAACCTGATGGAGCTTGAGAGGTGCTGCAAAGAGGAATGGGCCAAACTGGCCAAGGATAGGTGTGCCAAGCTTGTGGCATCATATTCAACAAGACTTGAGGCTGGAATTGCTGCCAAAGGGGCATCGACAAAGTATTGAGCAAAGGCTGTGAATACTTATGGACATGGGATTTCTCAGTTTTTTTATTTTTAATAAATTTGTAAAAACCTCAAGTAAACTTTTTTCACGTTGTCATTATGGGGTGTTGTGTGTAGAATTCTGAGGAAAAAAATGAATTTAATCCATTTTGGAATAAGGCTGTAACATAACAAACTGTGGAGAAAGTGATGTGCTGGGAATACTTTCAGGATGCACTGTACTTGGGGTATTTGTAAAGCTTTTAGATAGCAGGTTACGTGATGCTCATCGATGGATTCCAAGATCATTGTTGCTGATCTAAGTGACATTTAAAATAATTTAAGGGACTTTAAGTGAGAAGGGATAAAGTATTTTATACGACTTTCCTTTCTTGTTCTTTTTTTTTTCAGCTGCGCCCGTTAGCCCAGCGTTTCTCAACCTTTAAGTATTTGCAACCCGAGTTTTCATAACAGTTTTAATCATGCCCCCCCCCTAACATTTTTTTTGAAAGGAGCCCGCTAATACCAATTTGTTCTTTTTTAATTAATGATATATCATAAATGTATATTTTATTATACCTACAGTACAGTACTTAACTTTTATCAACATTTATCTAATGCTATATTTATTTTTCTAGTATCAGAATGTAGTTTAATTTGTTTTGGTTTCAACAGATTTTTCATATTTTTGATTCGTTTTCTTTTTTCACATCTTCGCGTTCCCCCTTTTTGTTACTTCGTGCCCCCCTAGGGAGGTCCACCCCACAGATTGAGAAGCACTGCTTTAGGGGTCACCACAGCGGATCATCTTGTTCCATATCTTCTTGTCCTCGTCATTTTGCTCTGTCACACCCACCACCCCAGCATATCCATAAACCTCCTCTTAGGTCTTCCTCTTCTCCTCTTCCCCGGCAGCTCTATCCTTAGCACCCTTCTCTCTCCTCTGCACATGTCCAAACCAACGCCATCTCTCTCATTTCTTCTCTCATCGGATTCTGGTGTAATAATAAGTGACTGACATCCTGGAAATGTGAAACAGAATGGAATCCAAGCATTTGTGGGACTATGAAGCTGATGACAGGTTCACTTTTTATAATTTGATGCTTTAATGAAGCATTTCAGACATTTTTATTAAAATCCTAAAGCCTGAGGTGGAAATGTATGCGGTACTTTTAATTTGTAAAGAAAGAAAAATAAATAATACTTGGGATATATGTAAAGAAAGACCTGGGGACCTGGGTTCACTTCCCGGGTTCTCCCTGCGTGGAGTTTGCATGTTCTCCTCGTGTCTGCGTGGGTTTCCTCCGGGCGCTCCGGTTTCCTCCCACAGTCCAAAGACATGCAGGTTAGGTGGATTGGCGATTCTAAATTGGCCCTAGTGTGTGCTTGGTGTGTGTGTGTGTGTCCTGCGGTGGGCTGGCACCCTGCCCAGAATTGGTTCCTGCCTTGTGCCCTGTGTTGGCTGGGATTGGCTCCAGCAGACCCCCGTGACCCTGTGTTCAGATTCAGCGGGTTGGAAAATGGATGGATGGATGGATATATGTAAAGAAACTCAAAGAAAGCTTTTAGAGAGTCGCTTCTGTGGTGCTAATTGATGGATTCCAACATCATTTTTGCTGATCTAAGTGACATTTGAAATAATTTAAGGGACTTTGAGTGAGGGTGGCACGGTGCCGCAGTGGGTAGCGCTGCTGCCTCGCAGTTGGGAGATCTGGGGACCTGGGTTCGCTTCCCGGGTCCTCCCTGCGTGGAGTTTGCATGTTCTCCCCGTGTCTGCGTGGGTTTCCTCCGGGCGCTCCGGTTTCCTCCCACATTCCAAAGACATGCAGGTTAGGTGGAATGGCGATTCTAAATTGGCCCTAGTGTGTGCTTGGTGTGTGGGTGTGTTTGTGTGTGTCCTGCGGTGGGTTGGTACCCTGCCCGGGATTGGTTCCCTGCCTTGTGCCCTGGGATTGGCTCCAGCAGACCCCCGTGACCCTGTGTTCGGATTCAGCGGGTTGGACAATGGATGGATGGATGGACTTTGAGTGAGAAGAAATAAAGTATTTTATACCACTTGCCTTCTTCTTCTTTCGGCTGATTCCGTTAGGGGATGTCACGGCGGATCATCTTCTTCCATATCTTTCTGTCCTCGTCATCTTGTTCTGTTACACCCGTCACCTGCATGTCCTCTCTCACCACATCCATAAACCTGCTCTTAGGCCTTCCTCTTCTCCTCTTGCCTGGCAGTCTCCCTCTCTGACTTTGTCTCTCACCCGTTCCACCTAAGCTGACCCTCTAATGTCCTCATTTCTAATCCTGTCCATCCTTGTCCCACCCAGTCCAAATCTTAGCATCTTTAACTCTGCCACCTCCAGCTCTGTCTCCTGTGCCACTGTCTCCAGCCCATATAACATAGCTGGTCTCACTACCGTCCTGTAGGCCTTCTCTTTCGCTCTTGCTGGCACCCGCCTGTCACAGATCAGCCCCAACACTCTTCTCCAGCCACCGCCTCCCTGCCTGCACTCTCTTTCTCAAAAATAGCTGAATATACATTTCTGCGATAAGGGAAAAATGTTTTTAAGACAGCACATACATGAACGATGTCATCAGAGCTTTGGGAAAAGGAACTTTGGCAGCTAACTATTTAGCTTTATTTTGACCTCAAGTCTAAAAAAAGTTACACATGTATCCGTCCCGACCATTGATTTCTTTCTTGACTTCTGCTTCCTTTGCTGACGGAGATATTTTCTCTGGAGGACGCTGCCATACATTGCCATTGCCATCCATTTTGGAGAAGGGTACAGTGAACGTGGAGATAAATTTGTATTTTAGAATATTTGGCCGAAATTTTCTTCTATTTTACAGGAGCCTCCATAGAACACGGCTCTTTAACTAATAACCTCCATAACAATCTGCCTTCTCTTTGCTTCTGTTTTCTTTTCCTTTTCCTGTGAGACAATTGTGGCTTTCGGCTCTGAAGTTGTTCTATTAATGGGATCGGTGACAGGGTCTCTACTGCTTCACATTTCCTCTTAAATTAAAACAACAAGGGCAAGACTGGCACAAGTGTCAATAAGGGGGGGAAGGTGTTCATAGTAACTTAATTTTAATATTTGAAGCCTTTTTTCCGTTGTGTGTTAACAATATGAATATTACTATGGGGACAATGCCAATAATTTGAATATTATGCTAACACTACTGAGACCAGTATTTTGTAATGATTTATTACTGAATCGGTATTTATTAAGATTGTGCAGGTTAGGTGGATTGGCGATTCTAAATTGTCCCTAGTGTGTGCTTGGTGTGTGGGTGTGTTTGTGTGTGTCCTGCGGTGGGTTGGCACCCTGCCCGGGATAGGTTCCTGCCTTGTGCCCTGTGTTGGCTGGGATTGGCTCCAGCAGACCCCCGTGACCCTGTAGTTAGGATATAGCGGGATGGATATTATAGGTCCTCCCTGTGTGGAGTTTGCATGTTCTCCCCGTGTCTGCGTAGGTTTCTTCCTGGTACTCCAGTTTCCTCCCACAGTTCAAAGACATGCAGGTTAGGTGCATTGGCGATTCTAAATTGTCCCTAGTGTGTGTGTGTGTGCCCTGCGGTGGGCTGGCACCCTGCCCGGGGTTTGTTTCCTGCCTTGCGCCCTGTGTTGGCTGCGATTGGCTCCAGCAGACCCCCGTGACCCTGTAGTTAGGATATAGTGGGTTGGATAATGGATGGATGGATTTATTCAACCAAAATAAATTACAAGCTATATAAAAATTAGATGCATTACCTACTCATTATCAACAAGGGGTAAGTTGTGGAAGGCGAAATGTGAGGGGCTAAATGTGGGAGGCCAATTGTCGGGGGGTGAAGTGTGAGGGGCGACTTTTCCGTAAACATATGGGACAGTTATTAGGGCCGAACACTTCACTCATCCCGCTCTCGAACGTTTCCACGTCATGGCACCAATTGCTGTGGCTGAGGAATTCGCTCAGGGCAATGCCCCCCAATTCCCAACCAGCTTCTCATTCTGCCTGAAGTCGGTGCCTTGGGATTACAAACGCAGCCCTTTTCAGCCAATGAGGTTTAAAGGAGAATCTGTGTCTTCTTCAAAGGCCAATCAGCGCCTCTCATTTAAGAGCATCCTGTCTCACAGCCTCGCTGTCCTCGCCCATCCCGTCACAGCTTCTCTCCCAAAACAGGCAGATTCGTCTTCCCCGGAGTGACCTAACAGCCCACATGGGACTCGTCCTGCTGACCTACAGAACTTCTCGGGCTCCTCATCTGTCTGTGTGGCTGCTCTAATCCATGCCTCCTCTCTATGCTAACACTACTGAGACCAATATTTTGTAATGATTTATTACTGAATCGGTATTTATTAAGATTGTGCAGGTTAGGTGGATTGGCGATTCTATATTGGCCCTAGTGTGTGCTTGGTGTGTGGGTGTGTTAGTGTGTGTCCTGTGGTGGGTTGGCACCCTGCCCGGGATTGGTTCCTGCCTTGTGCCCTGTGTTGGCTGGGATTGGCTCCAGCAGACCCCTGTGACCCTGTAGTTAGGATATAGCGGGTTGGATAATGGATGGATGGATATTATAGGTCCTCCCTGCGTGGAGTTTGCATGTTCTCCCCGTGTTTGCGTAGGCTTCTTCCGGGTACTCCAGTTTCCTCCCACAGTCCAAAGACATGCAGGTTAGGTGCATTGGCGATTCTAAATTGTCCCTAGTGTGTGTGTGTGTGTGCCCTGCGGTGGGCTGGCACCCTGCCTGGGATTGGTTCCTGCCTTGTGCCCTGTGTTGGCTGGGATTGACTCAAGCAGACCCCCGTGACCCTGTGTTCGGATTCAGTGAGTTGGAAAATGGATGGATGGATGGACTTTATTTTTGTAATGACATACTGGTGGCGATGGAGAGGTTTTCAAATGAATGGGATTTGCCACAGCCGTCAAACTGGATACAGTTGTAAAGGAAAGCCTTTATTTAATTTCTTTTTGAATATCCATCCATCCATTATCCAACCTGCTATATCCTAACTACAGTGGTCACGGGGGTCTGCTGGAGCCAATCTCAGCCAACACGGGGCGCAAGGCAGGAAACAAACCCTGGGCATGGCGCCCACCCACCGCAGGGCACACACACACACATGAAGCACAATTTAGAATTGCCAATGCACCTAACCTGCATGTCTTTGGACTGTGGGAGGAAACCCACGTAGACACGGGGAGGACCTGGGAAGTGAAGCAGGGTCTCCTAACTGCGATGCAGCAGCACTACCTACTGTGCCACCATGCCACCCTGTTTTTGAATGTAAAAGCCAAATTGAGCGGAACGCTGAATATTGTGTTTATAACCTTCAGACTTCATTTTGGTTCTTAAAGACAAATTGGCCGAGACACAAGCACCGGCTGGGTTGAAATGACGCATCTTTTTTACTGCTAGCAATATTTCTAAATAGACGAGTACCCCCAGCAACACCAATCTGACACAATACAATTTAGTTTTATAGAGCCCAAAATCGCACAAGAAGTGCCACAATAGGCTCTAACAGGCCCTGCCTCTTGACAGCCCCCCAGTCTTGACTCTCTAAGAGGAGTGTATTATCGTAGTATTTCCCTCTACTTACCCTTTACCTCTTTTCATCAAGGGTAAGTGTACTCGTCAAGTCCATTACCAGGTTGGTCTACTGTTGCACTTTAAGATTAACACACACAGACATAGCTATACGCACACACACACAGAAACTCAACAGTGCCCTATGAATGACAAACACACAGCTGGTTAATCACTAACACAGCAAACTGAAATAAAGTCGCTCTTCTCTGGACCTTCTCTTGTGCTGTTATGTCCTTTTTGTAGCCTGGAGACCCAAACTGCACCCAGGACTCCAGATGAGGCCTCACCAGTGTGTTATAAAGCCTGAGCAGAACCTCCTGTGACTTGTACTCCACACGTCAAGGCGCTATATAACCTGACATTCTGTTAGCCTTCTTAATGGCTTCTGAACACTGTTGGGCAGTCGATAGCTAAGAGTCCACTGTGACTCCTAAATCCTTCTCATAAGGTGGACTCTCGATTTTCAGACCACCCATTGGGTATTCAAACCTCACATTTTGACTTCCTATGTGTAATTCTTTACATTTACTGACATTAAATTTCATCATCCACAGATCACCCCAAACCTGTCTGCTGTCCAAGTCCTTCTGTAATGATATGTAATGATTGTAACCTGTATGTGTGTGTGCTAGACCATCAAATTATGTTGTCTGGTTTTTTTTTCAGAATTTACTGTCTTAATCTTCTTTATTTATTTATCTGGTTTGTACAATGCTATTACACTGCCATTCTTTATTATATTCTGTAAGTGCCTTGAGCATGGGAAAGGCTCTATATAAATAAATGTATTATTATGATATAGTCAAGTTCAAGTCAAGTTGGGGAGCATGCACTGGTACACTGCGTTGCCGCACCCACTACACGTTGAAACAGCTCGGGATCCCAGTTGGCAACCCCCCCAGGCAGACACGCGGTCCAGTCCCACCCTCCGGAAATGACCCCCTATCTGCCGTAGCCCGGTGTTACGTGGGCGACCCCTTGGCCTGGTCCAGTCACTTGGGTCTCCAACAATGAGGATCTTATGAGCCCGGATCACCCTCGGGTAATGGTGCCACATGGCCGTAGTGCCGTACCTGACGCTCCCTCACAGTGCAGGTCATGTGCCTCATTCGGGACTCCATGGGCAACACAAAGTCAAACCAACGGTACCCAAGGATTTTCCGGAGAGACACAGTACCAAAGGAGTCCAGTCTTCGTCTCAGGTCACTGGATAGCGTCCATGTCTCACAACCATATAGCAAGACAGGAAGCACCAGGACTCTAAAGACTTGGACCTTCGTCCTTTTGTAGCGATATCAGGGGCACCACACACCCCTTTCCAGCGACCTCATGACCCCCCCCATGCTCTCCCAATCCGTCTACTGACTTCATAGGAAGAGTCACCAGAGACGTGAATGTCACTGCCAAGGTAAGTAAACCTCTTGACAAGGTCTCCGCTGACAGACCCACTGCTGATGGCCGTGCCCAAGAGGTCATTAAAGGCCTGGCTCTTGGTTTTTATCAGGACACTCACAAGCCCAGACACTCAGACTCCTCACTCAGTCTCTCGAGTGCCCTGATCAGATCCTCCATTGACTCTGCGAAGATCACAGCATCGTCAGCAAAGTCAAAATCCGTGAATCTTTCTTCACCAACAGATGCCCCACAGCCGCTAGACCCCACGACCTTGCCCAACACCCAGTCCATACAAGCAATGTCTGTGGTGATATGGGAGACCTTCCATGACAAGACCCTGAAGGTTGCTGAGGGTTGTGTTGGTGTTACCGGTGTTGTTTCATCTCACAGAGCACCCTGGATATCATTGAGAGGAGTCGCAGCGCATGGCTCAATGGCAACTCTGGTCTGTACCAGAAACTGAGATGGACATCCGCAAGGGCTCTGAGGGCAGATAAAGAGGTGTTTGTTAGAGGAATCTGTGAGCAGGTGACACACCATCTGTGGTCTAGCGACCCACATCCTGTTTACAGAAGAATCGAAGCATTACGAACATCTGAATTTGTTCTCTGGACAGTCGCACTCAGGGCAGCTGATGGAACGGTCCTTACGGATGACACTGCAGCGACCGGAACAGTCTAGTTTTACACCTAAGAAGTTTACCATCGACCACATCCTGGCACTGAGGGATCTCATAGAGCGCAAATGCAAATATCGGCAGAGTTTCTTTGCAGCCTTTCTCGATTTTCGCAAGGCATTCGACTCAGTTGATCGAGCTGCACTGTGGGACATCCTGAGGGTTCGCAGGATCCCCTCGGGGTTGCTGGATATCATAGCTGGCCTGTACCCTGGTTCTGTGAGTGCTGTGCAGAGTGTAGGCAGGACCTCTGCGTTTTTCCCAGTTGATTCTGGGGGTCCATCAGTGGTGTGTTCTGCTCCTACTCTGCTCAATGCTTGTATGGACTGGGTGTTGGGCAAGGGCGTGGGGTCCAGCGGCTGTGGGGCTATAATGATATAACGGATTCCAAATTATCTGCTGATCCACCTATCTTGGTATCATCTGCAAACTTGTTCCTTATATTCCTATCTAAATCATTTATATTTATTAAAAATAGCAGCGGCCCCCGCACTGCCCCCTGCTGGTCACCACTGTTAACATCGGCCAATTCTGATAAGGTTCCTCACACCCTTATCACTCTCTGCTTCCTGTGTCTGCGCCAGTTCTGCCCCCATCTGAAAACATCACCCTGATCTGCCACTTCTTTTAGTTTGATGCCCAACCTCTCATGTTGTGTTGTAACCAAACGTTACCAAACTCCAAATAAAGCCTTTTCTGTAGATCCATCCATCCATTATCCAACCCGTTAAATTCTATCTACAAGGTCACGGGGGTCTGCTGGAGCAAATCCCAGCCAACACAGGGCACAAGGCAGAAAACAAACCCCGGGCAGGACGCCAGCCCACCACAGCTTTTCTGTAGATACAGTGCATCCTGAAAGTATTCACAGCGCTTCATCACTTTTTCCACATTTTGTTTTGTCACAGCCTTATTCCAAAATGGATTCAATTCATTTTTTCCCTCAGAATTCTACACACAACACCCCATAATGACAACGTGAAAAAAGTTTACTTGAAGTTTTTGCAAATTTATTAAAAATCAAAAAACTGAGAAATCCCATGTCCATAAGTATTCACAGCCTTTGCTCAATACTTTGTCGATGCCCGTTTGGCAGCAATTCCAGCCTTAAGTCTTGTTGAATATGATGCCACAAGCTTGGCACACCTATCCTTGGCCAGTTTGGCCCATTCCTCTTTGCAGCACCTCTCAAGCTCCATCAGGTTGGATGGGAAGCGTCGGTGCACAGCCATTTTAAGATCTCTCCAGAGATGTTCAATCAGATTCAAGTCTGGGCTCTGGCTGGGCCACTCAAGGACATTCACAGAGTTGTCCTGAAGCCACTCCTTTGATATCTTGGCTGTGTGCTTAGGGTCGTTGTCCTGCTGAAAGATGAACCGTCGCCCCAGTCTGAGGTCAAGAGCGCTCTGGAGCAGGTTTTCATCCAGGATGTCTCTGTACATTGCTGCAGTCATCTTCCCTTTATCCTGACTAGTCTCCCAGTCCCCACAGCATGATGCTACCACCACCATGCTTCACTGTAGGCATGGTATTGGCCTGGTGATGAGCGGTGCCTGGTTTCCTCCAAACGTGACACCTGGCATTCACACCAAAGAGTTCAATCTTTGTCTCATCAGACCAGAGAATTTTCTTTCTCATGGTCTGAGAGTCCTTCAGGTGCCTTTTGGCAAACTCCAGGTGGGCTGCCATGTGTCTTTTACTAAGGAGTGGCTTCCGTCTGGCCACTCTACCATACAGGCCTGATTGGTGGATTGCTGCAGAGATGGTTGTCCTTCTGGAAGGTTCTCCTCTCTCCACAGAGGACCTCTGGAGCTCTGACAGAGTGACCATCGGGTTCTTGGTCACCTCCCTGACTAAGGCCCTTCTCCCCCGATCGCTCAGTTTAGATGGCCGGCCAGCTCTTGGAAGAGTCCTGGTGGTTTTGAACTTCTTCCACTTATGGATGATGGAGGCCACTGTGCTCATTGGGACCTTCAAAGCAGCAGAAATTTTTCTGTAACCTTCCCCAGATTTGTGCCTGGAGACAATCCTGTCTTGGAGGTCTACAGACAATTCCTTTGACTTCATGCTTGGTTTGTGCTCTGACATGAACTGTCAACTGTGGGACCTTCTATAGACAGGTGTGTGCCTTTCCAAATCATGTCCAGTCGACTGAATTTACCACAGGTGGACTCCAATGAAGCTGCAGAAACATCTCGAGGATGATCAGGGGAAACAGGATGGACCTGAGCTCAATTTGGAGCTTCATGGCAAAGGCTGTGAATACTTATGTATGTGTGCTTTCTCAATTTTTTATTTTTAATAAATTTGCAAAAACCTCAAGTAAACTTTGTTCACGTTGTCATTATGGGGTGTTGTGTGTAGAATTCTGAGGAAAAAAATGAATTGAATCCATTTTGGAATAAGGCTGTAACATAACAAAATGGGGAAAAAGTGATGAAGCGCTGGGAATACTTTCTGGATGTATTGTATTTAACTAAAGAAAAACTCCAAAGTGATGATCTGCCTAAGTATTCAAGCCCAACACATTCCTACTTTGTCAAGAACCTTTTAGCTGCCGTAATGGCCTTCATTCTTTTGGGGTACATAAATACGCCCCAGTTCTGCACATTACTCAGGAGTGATTCTGCCCCATTCTTCTTGGCAGGATTTCTAGGTACCCTCCATGTTGGTGGGATTGCACCTCTCAACAGCAGTTTTCAAACAGTGCCCCAGATTCTCAACAGGGTTAAGATCAGGGCTTTGACTTGGCCTCTCCAAATCATTCACCTGTCTGTTCATGACCCACTCCAGTGTCACTTTGGTCTAATGCTTAGGGTCATTGTCATTTTGAAAGATGAATCTGCTCCTGAGCTTTAAATTCATAGCAGACTGGAACGAGTTCTCCCGAAATATTGTGTGGTATTTGTGTCCATCTATTGTCCCTTCAGCTCTGATAAGAATCTCAGTCCCAGCACATGAAAAACATCCCCATAGCAAGATGCTGCCACCACCATATTCCACTGTAGGTCTGGTGTTTCTTGTGTCATGGGCAGAGTTTGTTTTACGCCACACAGTATAATACAGTTTATTTTTGTATAGCCAAAAATCACACAGGAAGTGCCGCAATTGGCTTTAACAGGCCCTGCCTCTTGACAGCCCCCCAGCCTTGACTCTCAAAGAAGACAGGGAAAAACTCCCAAAAAAAACCTAGTAGGGAAAAATGGAAGAAACCTTGGGATAGGCCGTTAAAAGAGAGACCCCTTTCCAGGTAGATTGGGGGTGCAGTGGGTGTCAAAAGAAGGGGTTCAATACAATACAATACACAGAACAGAACAAATCCTCAATACAGTATAAAAATAAACATTTTAGAAGCACGGAGCAGAATTTAACAGTAGATTATATCACACAAGAAGATCTGGATATATTTAGAGTCCTGGAGACCTCAGCCATCAAGGTGCCTCCCCATTCCACAGCTGAAATAATGCTAATCCGATGAAAGGACCCCTCCTTCCCACGATTCATGCGATCCTCCATCAGGGATGACTTTACATTAGGCAGGCAAAACAACTTGACAGGTGTGCCGTGGCACCAAGTGCCACATTTGAGTACCGAGAAGAGAAACAGAATAGGTGAGGGTTAGTATCCAATTCTAACTATCATGTTACTTCTGGGGCGGCACGGTGGCACAGTGGGTAGCGCTGCTGCCTCACAGTTGGGAGACCTGTGGACCCGAGTTCACTTCCCGGGTCCTCCCTGTGTGGAGTTTGCATGTTCTCCCCGTGTCTGCGTGGGTTTCCTCCCACAGTCCAAAGACATGCAGGTTAGGTGGATTGGCGATTCTAAATTGGCCCTAGTGTGTGCTTGGTGTGTGGGTGTGTTTGTGTGTGTCCTGCGGTGGGTTCGCACCCTGCCCGGGATTGGTTCCTGCCTTGTGCCCTCTGTTGGCTGGGATTGGCTCCAGCAGACCCCCATGACCCTGTGTTCGGATTCAGCGGGTTGGAAAATGGATGGATGGATGGATGGATGGATGTTACTTCTGTTTTAGTGCTAATGACTAACAACAGAGATGCAGTCTGTACAGTTAATCAGCAGCTCTAGTCAGGGTGTGCTAAACTTTCATATCTAATAGATAGATATGAAAGGCACTATATAATTAGATAGATTGATAGATGTGATAGGCACTATCTATCTATCTATCTATCTATCTATCTATCTATCTATCTATCTATTTAATAGAAAGATAGAGTGAAAGGCACTATATAATTAATAGATAGATGTGAATTGCACTATATAATTAGATAGATAGAGGCACTATCTATCTATCTATCTATCTATCTATCTATCTATCTATCTATCTATCTATCTATCATATAGTGCATTTCATATCAATCTATCTAATTATATAGTGCCTTTCACATCTGTCTATCTATTAATTATATAGTGCCTTTCACTCTATCTATCTTTCTATTACATAGATAGACAGATAGATAGTGCCTATCATATCTATCTATTTAATAGAAAGATAGAGTGAAAGGCACTATATAATTAATAGATAGATAGATATGAAAGGCACTATTTAATAGATAGATAGATAGAGTGAAAGACACTATATAATAGATAGTGAAAGGTTCTATGTAATTGATAGATAGATATGAAAGCAACATATAATAGATATAGACATATATTAAAGGCATTATATAATTTGATAGATATGAAAGGCACTATATAATTAGATAGATAGATTAATATGAAAGGCACTATACAATTAATGTATAGTGCTTTCATATCTATCTATCTATCTATCTATCTATTAATTATATAGTGCCTTTCATATCAATCTATTGTATAGTGCTTTCATATCTATCTATCTATCTAGCTATCTATATAGATATCTATTAATTATATAGTGTATTTCATATCAATCTATCTAATTATATAGTGCCTTTCATATATATCTATTGTATAGTGCTTTCATATCTATCTATCTAATAGATAGATATGAAAGGCACTATATAATTAGATAGATTGATATGAAATACACTATATAATTAATAGATATCTATATAGATAGCTAGATAGATAGATAGATATGAAATACACTATGTAATTAATAGATAGATCTATCTATCTATCTATCTATCTATCTAAGAGAGACAGACAGACATACAGATAAGGAGCCATCACAAACAGTAAAGACTGAGGCCCTTTTCGCTCTCCCAGTCCGTCCGCTTTGTTCCGATTCAGATGACGTTTCCTTCCTTTGTTTCAACTCCCTGTGAGTTCAGTTGCGTTTCGCGCTGTCAACTTGCACGTGAACTAAACATCTGTGTCGTGAACTTTTTTTCCCAGGAAAAAATAAGCGGGCGGGTGTATTCGCGTCGCTGCATTTTGCCTGCTGATGACCCGAGAGACCCCCTGATACGCTGCGCGCGTCTTGCAAAGAGCCAGTTGTCCGACAGAAGTCGAGCTCAGCTGATTTGCTTCACTTTTAAGACAGAGACTTGTCGCATATTATTTTTATTTGCTTGTTTACTCTCCAGAAGCCACGATATGAACGTAACCTCCTTTTAGCTGATCTCAAATCACGTCTACCGTTTCATCTCCTGTTCCTGTTCGTTATTAATGTTTAGTTTGAAATGTTTCATTATCATTGAGATGACGCCCACCTGTGGGCCTATAGGATTAGGACGTTTGAGCGGTGGTCTCACAGGGCACTCCTTTAACATTGGGGTAATGACGGAATATTAGCATGGCCGGACTTAGATCATTTGGGCTGCAGCGCAGGATCCAGTTGCGTGGGGGGGGGGATGGGGGCAAGGGGCAAAAATCTATCCCCGGGCGCAGCATCCAGGGGGCGCCAAATTGATGTTGCAAACAGGCAAACAGGTCGCGAAATCTCCAGTTGTCCCCGGACGCTGAAAACCCTAGCTACGCCTCTGGCAAGACCCCGCGGGCAACAAGGGGACTCGAAATTTATTAACTTGTATGAAAAAATGTGTGTTTTTTTTTCACAGTACTATATCCCTGCCGGGGCGGCACGGTGGAGCAGTGGGTAGCACTGCTGCCTCGCAGTTGGGAGACCTGGGGACCTGGGTTCGCTTCCCGGGTCCTCCCTGCGTGGAGTTTGGATGTTCTCCCCGTGTCTGCGTGGGTTTCCTCCAGGCGCTCCGGTTTCCTCCCACAGTCCAAAGACATGCAGGTTAGGTGGATTGGCGATTCTAAATTGACCCTAGTGTGTGCTTGGTGTGTGGGTGTGTTTGTGGGTGTCCTGCGGTGGGTTGGCACCCTGCCCAGGATTGTTTCCTGCCTTGTGCCCTGTGTTGGCTGGGATTGGCTCCAGCAGACCCCCGTGACCCTGTGTTCGGATTCAGCGGGTTGGAAAATGGATGGATGGATATATCCCTGCCTCTACGGGCCGATCGTCTCCTCTTTACGGTTATAATAAGTGGAATGGCTCAACCGGAGCAGACGCTCCCCGTGTCACAATAGCAGTCGCTGCCACCACCTTTTGTCACCATTTCGGTTCCGTTTGAGTTTGAAATGATTTGTGCACCTTGATGATCCAATACGATAAATCCCTTTTACAACATTTATTATTAATAAGATCTGCGGTGCCTTATAAACAACAGGGTTCTGTCTGAATGAATACCAAAAAAAAAACACACACAAGAATTCCCCTCTAACTCATTAATAAGAACACGTTATTACAATCAAATCATCAGTTCCATAATCTTGAATTAAAACAAAAAAATCAATGGTGAGTTTCACGTGCACAGGACATCTAAAATACCTAAATGCAGCCCCCACCACCACCACCCCGTCCTTAGACACCCCAGATTTACTCAAAGCCCCCTCACCTTTAAGTCAACCTCTACAGAAATAAAATAAAACAAAACAAACGGCCCTCTGTCACACACAAAGAAAGTTAGGACCCCAAAGTGGAATCTTCCTGTCCGTCCATAAAAGTTCAGCTTTTACAATAACAAGAATGTATTACTCGTATAGTCCAAAAATCACTCCAGGAGTACCACAATGGGCTTTAACAGGCCCTGTTTATTGATAGACCCCCCCTAACCCCCAAACCACAGTCTTGACTCCCTAAGAAGACAAGAAATCCCGAAAAAAACAGACCCTTGTAAGGGAAAAAAAGCCTGAAGAAATCTTGGGAAAGGCAATTCAGAGAGAGACCTTCCAGGTAGGTTGGATGTGCGGTGAGTGTCATAAAATGGGGGTAAATACAAGACAAAAAAAAATAACCCAAGTGATCCTCCTCTCAGAGCTCGGTGGGCCATCCAACAAAAGAGGACACCCCTCACTAAATACGAGGATACAAGCAACAACATCTGTCCATCTGCTAATTGGAGACCACCGGCCACACTGTAGAAAATGAGTTGGCAAGCCAGTCGGAGACCCCGGTGTCTTGTATCGGGGGCCAACTTTTAGTTCAAAGGAAATTTCAAACATCACAGCCCAATAAAAACAAAACCAAACAAAAATAGGAAAGCCTTAAATCTTTATGGGACCCTTAACCCCGGCAGGTCATCTTATTATTATTTTTTTTTATTTTTACGCCTGTTAGGGCTTCCCGCCTTAAGCACTTGCAACCGCCGCCTTAAATATTCACCTTCGGCACGGGATATCAGCCGCAGTGTAGTCACTCCAATCGATCGATCGAGCCACATCATCAGGTTCATTAGGTTCTTCTCCAGGGTGTCCACCGCAAGTCTCACGCACGCACGCCGCCTCTCCAGAGTGTTCTTGACACGCAGGGCAGGCGGATGGATGGACTGACGGACGGACGGAATGCGGGCTCTCAGAACGTAAAGCGGATGATAACGAAATTGAGCTGTCGTGTTAGTCCCAGATCTCCGGACGTGGCCCGTGACTGCTTTAGACGGGAGTTTCCATTTCTAGCGGCACTGAAGCTGACGAAGGTGTTGACGCCATTCTGGATGTGCGCAGACGCACCACTCTGTACCCTTTGAAACTTGGAATGAACGGTCCACGTGACTGAGATGGCGCGAGAGCCCCAGTGGTGGCGGGCAACACCGGACCGTAACTGGCGGAGGAATGTTGGGAAATGGGGCAGGGTCAGGTGGTGGGGCGGATCCTGATTTGGAAACTAGCATAGTGGAAATAGAATGGAGAGAGGCTGAAACTAGGAAAAGGAACAAGAAAAATGAAGGCGGGTACAGTATTGAGTGACAGTGAAGGAGGACAAGATGTGCTTTCATTATTTTGTGGTTGTTTCGGAGTCGTATAGGGCAGGATGGACGCTCAACCCCCTGAGAGACTAACTGAGAGTGCGGCGCAGCGTTTAGCTGTTAATCGTGCTGCACATCCATGAAGATTTTTATGGTGACAAATGATGTTAAACGAGGAATTTGTAGCTTTTCTTGCCAACTATACAAAAGGGAATCGAGCTAAAGTTAGAAAATGGAACGAACTTTCACAAAACTAATCCTGTCATTCATTTCTCAATGTCGTCTCCACCCTTCTCAATGCACTTGCGCCGCCTGCTGGCAGTGCCCGGGGTTCCAGCAGAATAAAAGGTTTTGTCCTCGCAAACCACTCGTGCACCGCTTTCTTCACGTCGTCCTCTGTCTTGAATCGACGACCACCCAGATGTCTTTTTCAGCGGTCCAAAAACGTGGAAATCCCACGACATCTGGCGAATAAGGAGGATGTTGGCAATACCCTCAAACTTCAGTTTCTCTAGACAACCTTGGTGTTCTTAGCAGTGTGTGCCCCCCATTGTCTTGTCCTCGAGACAGCAGTCCCCGCCGCTTGGATCGAATAGCAGGCTTCACGTTGGTGTCCAGCAAGTCTCAGTAACTGGCACCAGTGGTGTGAGTATACAGGCACAGGCGCAGGCGCAGTTTGTTCACAGGTCTGTCCAGTGTGCTGATTCGTTGAACTGATTACTGTTGTCTTGGAGATGGTCCTCCTCCTGTGTTACGTCACAATCATCGGGGTATCCACTCAAGCCACTCAGGCTTCCGTGCGGAGTTTGATGTCTCCTCGGACTTCCGGGTAGAGATGTCATGTCGATCATGCACCGGGACAGGTCCCCTTTAAGCTCCATTAGCTTCGTTTATACAGCCACACAAGTTTCTTTCTTTTTAATCTTGGGCAGGTTTTAAACTTTACCCCTCGGCATGTAGTGTTTGACAAGAACTCGGGTGCTAGAGAGGTTGTAAGGACAGGACAAAACCTTTTTGTTCTGCTGGAACCCCGGCACTTCCAGGCAGAAATGACATTATCAGGTTTGTTTAAGGTTCGTTCCATTTTCTAACTTTTGCTTGACTCCCCCTCATACAATTCACGTCTATGTGTAAGGTGAGAATAATAAACCTCCCTTTAACGCCAGTTATTGAATCAAATGAGAATTGCGCTCTCTGTCTTGTCGCATCACTTACCTGTGTCTGCCATGTCTGTTTTCCGTGCTCGGCCACGTTTAGCGATCACGCTGTCCCCGAACGCCACTGAACCGTGATCGGGCACAGCTGTTCCAAGCCGGCCAGGGCTCGGGACAGTTGGCCCAGCACGGAGCGATCACACTAATCAAAGAAACAGGACTCGAGGGACTGGGGGGTTTACATGCGGACAAACGTGCTAGGGCATGGAACGAACCCTAAACCAGTTCTTATACTGGTCGCCACCCCACGCCTTTAGCATTACCTGCCCCGTCTCACTTCATCGCCATTATACCGTAATGAGACGGGACAGGTTAACTGGTACTAACTTGTCATATCCATTTCTGTGGAATGTAACAGTGTGAGGAAAACTTCAAACTGTTTAGTGACACGTCCTGTCTCCAGAAAGTGATGTGCGGTAGCGCTCGGTGGTGTCTGGTGCTCAACGGAGAGTGTGTGTGGCGCATGCGCAGTATTAGCTGGTGCGACAGTAAAGTACCCGGCGCGCAGGCTATGGTACATGGTGGGCACAAGATAGTAAGTTGTACGCACGAAATTGTTTCCCAGGAAGAACAAAATACACCATATTTCATCCTTTTCAATTTGGAGTCAGAGCCCTACATAGCACTGAAACTACTGTACTTAAGGTAGCCAATGTCTTTCTTATAACTGCAGATTCTGGGATGGCTGCTATTCTAATTCTCTTTGACTTAAGCGCAGCGTTTGATACAGATAACACGGGGCCTCGTGTATAAAAGGTGCGTACGCACAAATCGCGATGTATAAAACCTAAACTTGGTGTAAAGCCACGGTAGCTCATACCCTGGTGTATGCAAGTTCTCCGCTCGGTTTTGCAGACTGGTGGCACCCTGCGTCAAAGCAGTGCTACTGTTCCAGTGTGGTTACCCTTTCTTTTTAGAGCCACATCCATGACGCGGCTTTATAAATACACTGAAATTAACTGTATATTGTTTATTAGTTTAAGGCATCTGATTATAATTAACCAGTAACAATATAATGGTCCACAGAATGGTCAAACTATTCCAAATACCATAGCTGCTTTAGCGTTGTTACTTTCACTGCACCTTCTTCTTCTTCTTCTTTCAGCTGCTCCCATTAGGTGTTGCCACAGTGGATCATCTTTTTCCATATTACTCTCACTGCACCACTCGGAGTATTTATATCACTGTATCTGAGTTTGGAATCACAGCAGCAGCTGATCGGAAAGAGAATTATCGGGAACACAGCATCAAGCACACGCTGACTCAGCCATGCTGTCTATTTGAACTGCTCCCATACGGCAAACACTTCAGAGCCTTTCCTGTACGGACCTCGTGGTTCAGAAACAGTTTCATCCCAAGAACTCTAAACGCACTCAATCAGCCATCAAGTGCTCCTAGAACTGTCTGTACTTACAGTATAAGTCCAATCACCTCACTGTAAACTTGCGAGACAGTTATAATATTGCACAACCTGAGCCACTTTATAAAATGCGTATTTACATATGATGACGATATCATTTTTAAGATGAAATGCAGCAAAATATGTTTATTATATTATACAGATTTAAATAATCTATATTGTTAATAATTAAACATATGAGGACACGGTGGCGCAGCGCTAGTGAGGATCTGGCACCCCGTTCACAGATTGTTCCTGCCTCGCGCTGTATTCTTGCTGGTGCTGGCGCGACACTGGATGGATAGATGGATAGAATAATTAAACATTACAAAGATATTTCAATGTTCCTTTAAGTTTGAAGAATCGGCGTTCTCAGCTTACAGATGGCTTCACATCTATTACAGAGCTGATTGTGTGGCGATTGGGTATTTGGAGAAAGAAAAGTAAGGACAGGAATTGGGAGTTAGTGCGTTTGAAAGAGACAGTACTGCTACAATAAAGTATTTCATCGAAGGTCACGCACGGCGCAACAAACATCTTGCGTGAGACATGAACAATCACTGCGCCACCGTGTTCCCATGTTTAATAACATGCTTTAACTCCTATCATCATGAAAATGATATCCCGTATACATCTCAGTATTTTAATAATTCAGAGAGCTGTAATATCACGAATGTCATGGATTCTGTGTCCTGTCGGAGGAAGAGAAAGCCCGTTTAAGAAGCACGTAGTGATTCACACACATAGAGCACATAGATGATCAAATACTAAACAAAGCATTTAACGTGTTACTGTAGTTATGATGGGATTTGAGAAACTAGTAAACGATTTAAAGATGAAGTTTATGATGTTCTACTTTAATAGCAAAATAAACTACGTGATTAAAGTGGAAATTTCGAGATTCAAGTTGACATTTTGTGCTTTTTTCCCCACTGTGTGCCTATTTTTTTTTCTCTGTACCCCTGTTTTCCAGCAGCTCCGTGTACGACTTTATTTTTCTACTTTTATTTTTCTCTTTTTTTATTGATCACTCCTATCACTTTATTTTATGTGGATTCGTTCCCTGGACACACTTACTTTTACAACGTGGGCATGGATTTTTATTATTTTAAATAATAATAATTTTTATTATTATTATTTTTATTTATTCCCCTTGGGATTAATAAAGTATCTATCTATCTATCTATCTATCTATCTATCTATCTATCTATCTATCTATCTATCTATCTATCTATCTATCTATCTATCTATCTATCTATCTATCTAATAAGCATTCATATGACACTCAGACAGTGGATTACGACTCCCCTTTTCACGGCGACTTTGATATCTGACAACTTCTTTTTTATTTCGGGCGCTGTGCGACTTTGTGAACTTGAGCTTTCGAGTTTCTCCGACACGCTATGTCACTCGATCAACTTCCTTTTGTTGTTTATATCACTGTTTAAACCAATAAATAGTAGGTTTTTCTTTGCCTCCACTTGGTATTCGCTGAAATTCTATTTTCCCCCGTGCATTTATCATTGTCTTTTCACAGAAGGCTGAGCTTAAGGGCTATTTATGTTGATTTGCAAATTCAACGAGAGTTAATTCTGGGAGGAGTTGGGGGCGGGGCAGCAGGCGTGTTACTTTTCACGCTGACAAAGATTTTATGGAGCAGAAGAACGTGGAAGTTGGCGTACGCACAGATTTATGCATCTGGATTTTTTTGTGCGTACGCACATTTCCTCTTTTGTCCGTACGCCATGTTTTAGTGTGAATTCTACGCACGGTGTTATACATGAGGCCCCTGGACATCTTACTGTCCCAACTCTCAGCTCTTGGTATCTCTAGTGCTGCTCTTTGTTGGTTCACATCACACCTCAGTGATCGCCAGTATCAGGTCTTCATTAGGGAACACAAATCTGCCACTACTTCACTCACACGAGGTATCCATCAGGGGTCAGTTCTCGGTCCAATCCTCTTCAACATCTCTATGCCCCCATTAGGTGAGATTACTCGTCGGTTTGGTCTGAGCTTCCACTGCTATGCCGATGACACACAGCTCTATAGAAGTGTTGATGTTACTACAACGTCTTCACCTGTTGTGCTGACTGACTGCATTCGGGAAATCAATCATTGGATGACAGATCAGTTTTTACCACTCAATCCTGATAAAACAGAAATCTTATTAGTTGGTACCAAATCTGTCCTCTCTAACCTTCGTGGGCTAAATATTGACATTGATGGGCTCCTGGTTGAACCCTCAGCATCAGTCTATAGTTTGGGTGTCATCTTTGATCAGATCCTTACTTTTCACCCACACATTAGCTCAATGGTACAGACGGCTTTCTTTCATCTTCGTAACTTTGCTCATCTGCATTCTGTCCTTGGTGTGAAGGACACTGAAACACCGATTCACGCTTTCATCATCTCTACGCATCTGGACAATTACAACGCATTGTTTAATGGCCTACCGACTAAATATATCAATACAGTATGTTCAGAATTCTGCTGTTCCTCTACTCACACTCACTAAAAAATCTGCTCACGTCACTCCTGTCCTTTATGATTTGCATTGGTTACCCGTCTTTTCAAGAATCAAATTATTCTTCTCACCTTTAAAGCCCTTCATGGTTTAGCCCCTCATTATCTGTCTGAGCTGCTGCTTCTTTACATTTCTAAACGAAGTTCATTAGCAGCAGAAACAGGTCACTAATTAAGAAAAGGGTGACAATGAAAACCTGCAGCCACTGAGTTGGGGACCCCTGCCTCTTGATGATAATATCTGCTTAACAAACAGGTAACGCTAGCTAAATGGAGGCAAGGTGCGCTCCAACATGTGGTGAGAGGTTCAATGATTGGCACAGAGGCTGGCATGTAAATGAGGAGGGCCCCTCCCCACTCCTGAGGTCCCGCCCCCACAGCCTTTGTCTCCGATTAGTGCGAATATATCGCTCCTGCAAGTGAATTAATAGATAGATAGGAAAGGAAACGTACACAGAAAGGTGAATGTGAAAGGCGCTATATATTAGATAGAAGTGAGACTCACTACATAGATAGCTGGTATACATGACAGATAAAAAGATAGACATGAAAGATGCTCTATCGTATATAGATAATAAAGGATAGGTAGATAGATCAATAGGAAAGGCACTATATAATTAATAGATAGGAAAGGCACTACATAATAGATATGAAATGCACTATATAACAGATAGATGTGAAAGGCGCTATATAATTAATATATAGATAGGAAAGGCACTATATAATTAATTGACAGATCTGAAATGCACTATATAATAGATATGAAAGGCACTATATAATTAATAGAGAGATAGATAAGAAATGAATGTCGCAAAATCAACCGGAATGTTCAAGCAAATTCAAGAAATAAAAAAAACCCTGATCTAAATCCGTGAAGTAGCGGACAGACAGACATCGGACTTTTCTGTATATAGAGATGTGACGTAATGGCAACAGAATACATCCATCCATCCATTATCCAACCCGCTATATCCTAACTACAGGGTCATAGGGGTCTGCTGGAGCCAATCCCAGCCAACACAGGGCGCAAGGCAGGAACCAAACCCCGGGTAGGGCACCAGCCCACCACAGAGCAACAGAATATATATATATTTTTGTGCTCAGTAATGCCACTAAATAACTACTCACAATTAAACCCATTTTCGGTGACTTTATGTTAACGCACTGTTAAGATGTTTAGTCATCCATGATATCCCCCCCCAAATTTCCGTGATGCCCTCCATACTTCATTTCTTATCTGGACACATCTTGGTTTTGGAGTTTGTCCTTCACGCTTTCCCAGGCAGACCCTTTGAGCCCCCCCGCATCGCGTATCGCATGTCCACAAGCACACCCTGGACTTTTCCTGTCTCTCGTGGGTCTTGAAGGCTCGAGCCACTTTTCCATTAGCCGTTATTTGAATGTGCCGTGATGGAATTAGAGTCCGCCTGCCCTCGTACGTCTCATTGCACGTCGGCGGCGGCCTTGTCGTGCATCACGTTGTCTGTTTCAAGTGCAATTCGATTTGTGTTCCGTGCTCAAGACTTCCAAAGCACGCGGGTCCCAAACAGTTTCAAAAATGGCCACTAGAGGGGGAAATCCTGTCAAAAACCCCGACTTTACCACAGAAGGCAAAGAAGAAGCTTTAATAAATAAACTTTTTACTTTCTAAAAAGCTTGGAAGAGCTCAGTCATGGCCACTTTGATTTCTAGACAGAGAGAGAACTTCGTTTGTCCCAGGGGGAAAAGATGGGTTTGTCCAGAATCTGTTTAAATAAATAAAACACATAAATAAATAAATCTACACAGGCACTATGGTCCAGAATGACTAAAAAGGAAGAAAATTTTTAGAAAGGAAAAAAAAAAAAAAGTTCTTACTTGGCAGTCCCAGTCAGGCACCACTATGCAGACGTCTTGCTGTTGGTATGAAGGACCCCCAGTCGTGTTTCTTGACCCCACGGTTTGCTGAACGAATGCCAGGGTGATTTGACAAAGAAGGGCCAACTCTTTGCATAAATATAACGGAATTGTCAATAAAATTCTTCTGACCTGCTCGTAGTTCTACGTCAGTACACCAGAGAAACATCTGACAGAAAGATCTAACAGACGTTATGAAAACCAACACTTGGGGTCGTTCTCCAAACCTTTGGCCACCACTGTACGATGGTGTGGGTTCATAAGCCTTCTCCTAATATGCAAACCTTTCTGTTTTTCTCGATGCCATAATTGTGAATTAATGATGGAATCGATCCGATCGGTGTTATCCCGCTTTATCCCACTGGGCGGCGATGGCACGGGGCAGCGGTGACATTTGACACAACTACATAAAGCACCGGCTCATAGATATTGTACATCAAATATTACATTTTAATTTAAAACAATATGCATTCACACACAAAGATACCACAGAACTGAGTGTACAGTACGGTATATGCCCACAACACACAGACGCACGCAGACCCTCTACTTGCCTGTAACCTGTGAGGCGGGGGTCCGGATGCCTGATCAGACATGTCGGGTGGTGGTGGTGGTGGTGTGGGGGTTTGGGGGGGGGGTGTCGCAGTTGTCACTTATTTCGTTAGGTCCGTTCACTGGGTGTTGTTTTTCGGCTAAACCGTTGCTTTGATCGATTGGTCGTTGCTCAATAAAGTGCCTTTGAATGAAGCGGCTGGCACTGGGATTGGTTTGGGGGGGGATGGGGGTATGGGTGGAAACACTTTAGGTCGGGGGGGGGCAGTCTATGTCCCAGAACTCTGCATACACCCCTCCACACACACACACGCACACACACACACACTTAAGGCAGGCAGGCCAGTCGCTCGCCTCTTCTGCCCGCTGCCAGCTCCTTGCCATCCGTCTAACACTGTCGACAAGCTTTGTGCGGCACAAAGACTTCTTTGATTCTCTCCGACTTGTTTTTGTTTTGTTTCTTTTTCCCCCAAAACCCAACATGGGCTAAAACAACATCGTTTGGTTACGTAGATCAACATAACAAAACAATACCGAGTCAATTTGGGCACGAAACTCCATTCAAGGTCTCTGAGTCGAACTCGCAGATCATTATTAAAAAGAAAAAATCAAATAAATAAATTAAAAAAAAAACAGCGCAGGGAGACGTTCACATCTGCTCTCCTTAAGTCCTGCAGTTGTCCGACTCATGGCAGGTTCACCTTTAGTAAAATCAGGAACATCGAAAAGTTGAACTAGTCCATTAAAAATGAAAAACCGAAAGTGCAGTGCGTCCCGGCCGGGAGTTCCGAGTCACCGCGTTCTTCCTCTTCTTTTGTCTTTATGTCTCTTGCTCTCCGTTTCTCCAGCGGGTACGTGTTTGGCACTTCATTCCCCAAATCATTGTGTTGGGTTTATTCAAAGGTCATAAGGTTGGCAGGTATCTGAAGGAGAGAAAGAGAAAAGTGAAAGGTCCTGAAAGCAAGGCGATGAGCTCCATTCCCAGCGCCAGCAGAGCTTCGGGACTCACCGCCTTGCTGCCTGCCCTGATGCTGCATTCACGTGCTTATCGGACAGACGGGAGATTCCAGTTTCCGAGTTAGAAGTCGCACGTGAACGCCATACAAACTCGGAGCTACAAGTCAGACAGTTTGGTGAAAATAAAGCTAGCAGAATTCCAGTGGAGTCCAGCGGCAGACTTCCGTGGAGAAGCCAATCGAATTGCACTCATCCTCTGACTTTAGCGTCCTTTCCATGATACGTCAGTGAAGTTACGCGATATGCCCGGTTATCTGTGACCGTCTCAGCTCCCCCATTTTAATGCAGGTGCTCTCTGGTTACCATTAGGGGTGTGGGCGGAGCCCCCTGTCGAGGGGTGTGTCTTGCAGTGGGTGTGTCATGTAGTGCGACTGTATACAGTAGTCTCTCTGTAACTGTGGGTGATGAGACCTGCCCAAAAGCGGGTGGAACAGCGACCCCGATACAGAAGTTAATTTTCATTCACATACTGTACATGATAAACGTTATCATAGAAACTTTTAAGTGCTAAAAGATGCACAATAAGTCATTCACAACATTAAATAATAACAAACTGTACATTATTATACTTGTACGCTCCGTCCGCTCCCTTCTCCCTCTCTCGAATGAATGCGTCAGCAGAGCAAAAATGATGTCCGACTCAGAGGCGCGGCCCACGTGTTTAAGGAATGCGACGATGCGGATGTGGCACCGTGTATCCAAAACGGTTAAAACATTTGCTCAGAATGGCGAGCAATCTGAAACTCACCTGTGGCCTGAAGCTCCTGCACGCATCTTCCAGATGTTTGTGCCAAAGTATTGCGTGAAAGCGCGAAGCCGTCTGGAACTTGTAAACGTTGCCTGGGAGGAGGAAAGCAAAAGACAACTTGGAATAAAATAAAATAGCATAACATATAGGCCTGTGCCAATACGACAGTAAAACAAGGGCTCAGAGCGCCCCCTGCCTGCCAGGACACACAGCTGGCCTGCATGAGTCTCAGTACCAGTTTAGACATTCAGACTCCCTGCACACATTAAACTGGGGGTCGTCTAGATGGGCTTTAATTTCACACTGGCCAGCATTTATTGATTTAAAGTTCAGAATGCCCGCTGTGTACCTTTGTCTGGGTCGTTCAACTGGAAGATGTCCGGATGTTCAGGGTCATCTGGCAAAACTGGCATCCACCCCGAAATAGACACCTTCTTACTGGGTGTGGACTTATACTGCAAGAGGAGAAATGGAAGGAAATGTCAGAACCTCCGGCAGGACCCACACTGGTGCTCAGCGGGCAACTGGGGGGTGAGCCACCATATACATGGGCACCTGGAAATTACAAAGGAGGAAGATTTGGAGAAGACCCTTGGCGTGTTCACTCGTCAACCATTAGATGGCACTGATGCTGTCTGGGATTTGAGGTTCAGAGCTTTGAAGGCTGTTGGGGCTGTGCCAATGGGGGGGGCGGGGGGGGGGAGGCACCTCATGCTCACTGTTGGCAGGGTGTAAAATGAATAATGAAACGAAATTATAAAAGATGGTATAAGAAAGGCACTAACATGATAGGCGGATAATGTACACAGAAAGGTGAATGTGAAAGGCGCTATATATTAGATAGAAGTGAGACTCACTACATAGATAGCTGGTATACATGACAGATAAAAAGATAGACATGAAAGGTGCTCTATCATATATAGATAATAAAGGATAGGTAGATAGATCAATAGGAAAGGCACTATATAATTAATAGATAGGAAAGGCACTACATAATAGATATGAAATGCACTATATAACAGATAGATGTGAAAGGCACTATATAATTAATAAAGAGATAGATAGGAAAGGTCTATATAATTAATTGACAGGTCTGAAAGGCACTATATAACATATATGAAATGCACTATATAATAGGTATGAAAGGCACTATATAATCAATAGAGAGAGAGAGATAAGAAAGGCACTATATACTTAATAGATGTGAAAGACACTATATAATAGATTGATGTGAAAAGCACTATATAATTAATATATCTGAAAGGCACTATATAATTAATAGAGAGATAGATAGGAAAGGCACTATATAATTAATTGACAGTTCTGAAATGCACTATATAATAGATATGAAAGGCACTATATACTTAATAGGTGTGAAAGACACTATATAATAGATTGATGTGAAAAGCACTATATAATTAATATATCTGAAAGGCACTATATAATAGATATGAAATGCACTATAAAATAGATATGAAAGGCACTATATAATAGATAGATGTGAAAGGCACTATATAATTAATAGATATGAAAGGCTCTATATAATAGATGTGAAAAGCACTATATAATTAATAGACAGATATGAAAGACACCATATAATAGATACATTGATATATAGATGTTAAACGCACTATATAACAGATAGATGCGAAAGTCACTATATAATAGATAGATTGATAGATTTGAAAGGCACTATATAGCAGATTCATTCATTCCTCCACCCTGCTTTTCCTTACGTTGTGCCCATTAGTGTTATTCCTACTACAGTTGATGATCCTGTTAAATGTGTTGAAATTATTTGTGTGTTTGTGGTTTATTTAAATTCACGTTCTTATCCTCGTTACTGACGGACTTCTCCAGTATGTTTGCAGTTGTTGGTATTTAAACGTTGCCATTCCAGATCCCATGGCCCACATTTTTTTTTCTTTCTTTTTATTTTTTGTTATAACTCTAAACTCTGACACCTTTGACAGGCCCATCCCATGGAGTTCCGCTCTTCTACTGCAGGTGGCGGCAGTCACCGAAATTGTGCCTTTTTCTTGGGTTTGTCAGTTTTTCGGAGGGCTCTCGAGTCTCAAGCTGCCCCCCCCCCCCCCCCCCCCCATTACAAGTTAATGTTTCTCCTTATCGTGCTCACATCTTATGAGCCCTGTTTTCATGCCAGTCATGTGACAAGGCACTCTCTTAGCAGCAAGTGGCATCTGTGTTTCCTGACACTAATAAGCCACAGTTGCCATCCCCTTGACTAGCACAATAGCTGGAACTACAGGTAATAAGGGGCACTGGCGCAGCAGCTGGCAGCGTTGGTGCCACACGGTGCTGACAGTGCAGTTCATTTCCTGGTCAGGATGTGTCATCTCTTTAAGACGCTGAGCAGAGCACAGCAAAATCAGAACATGGATAAATGAACAAAATGGCATCAACTTAGAACTGCTGGAGTGTAAAAGGGCAGGGCCCACACTACAAGGGTTCTGTATCTCCATCTCCTCCTCCTTGTCCCCTTCACACTGAGCTAACTGTGAGCCATTGCGGCTCGGACACAGCCTCATGTGGTGTCTTACGTGCTTTCTCTCAGTTGCTCTCAGTGCTTTTGCTCCATAATAGATGAGCGTTGTGCCGGACAGCGTGATCCAGTAGCGGGTCCAGGACGGGAGCTGAAAGGAGAAGAAGAACAGACGTTGAGATGTGCTGGGCACAGAGTCTCAGGGTCAAATCTACAGTATCTCCTGCCCCATTATGACTCTCATCCTAGCAGTGTGGTTCAGTAACATACATTGTTTGCCTCATGCAAGGCGCTATATTCAGTAAATGCATTGTACTTTTGGCAGAAAGCTCATTGGTTGTCAGCTGTCATGTGCACAAGACCCACCCCAGGTTACGACTCGAGATAAGACAAGTCAAACCTGTTGGATTTCATTGAAGCAAGCAGATGTGCGACTACACGACACAACTGACTCATTAAGGTTATGTAAAAGAATTGGAAAGGCACTATATACACTATATTGCCAAAAGTATTGGGGACCCCCCTCCAAATCATTGAATCTAATCACTTCCATGGCCACAGGTGTATAAATTTGAGCACCTCGGCATGCAGATGGCTTCTACAAACATTTGTGAAAGAACGGGTCGCTCTCTCTCAGGAGCTCAGTGAGTTCAAGTGTGGTACCGTCATAGGATGCCACCTGTGCCATTCGTGACACTTCCTCACAACTAAATATTCCACAGTCAACTATTAGTGGGATTATGACAAAGTGGAAACAATTGGGAACAACAGCAACTCAGCCACAAAGTGGTAGGCCACGTCAAATCACAGAGCGGGGACAACGCAGGCTGAGGTGGGCAGAACTCGCCAACTTTCTGCAGAGTCAATAGCTACAGACCTCCAGAAGCTCAAGAACAGTGGATAGGAAGCTTCATGGAGTGGGGTCTCCATGAACGAGCAGCTGCAGCCAAGCCTGAGATCACCAACTGCAATGCAAAGCATCAGGTGCAGTGGTGTGAAGCCCAGCAGATGCCACTGGACTCTGGAGCAGTGCAGATGTGTCCTCTGGAGTGAAGAATCCCGCAGTCTGATGGACGAGTCTGGCCAGGAGAACGGGACTCGCCTGACTGCATTATGCCAAGTATAAAGTGTGGTGGAGGGGGGGTTATGGTGTGGGGTTGGGCTTGGCCTCCTTTAGTGTCAGAGAAAAGAACTCTTAAAGCTTCAGTATACAAAGCCATTTTGGACAATTTCAAGTTTGGGGGTGGCAACATGACTGCCCTGCACCAGTGGGCACAGCAAGGTGTATAAAGAAATGGAGGGGCGAGTTTGGGGTGGCTGCACACACAGACCTGACCTCCACGCGACCAGAACACCTTTGGGTTGAATTTGAGCAGAGACTGCGAGCGAGCCGGGCCTTCTCATCTGACATCAGTGCCCGACCTCAAAAATGCTCTCCTGGTCACCAATTCCCATCAACACACTCACTCCGACACACCAGAAGAGATGAAGCTGTCAGAGCTGCGAAGGGTGGGCCGACTCCATATTAAGAATGGGATGTCATTAAAGTTCATGTGTGTGTGTAAAGGCAGACGTCCTGATACTTTTGTAAATAAAAACTATTATTATTATTATTATTATTAAATGAAGGCTATGATTGAAAATCACAGGAAAAGTCGTGTAATGTGACATGGCCTTAACATGCCTGTGCCAGTCCTCAGCTCATTGAAGCATTTGCAGTTTGTACTTGCTGTTGTCGTCTTGTCAGGGGGGCTGCTTTTGTGTCTGTACAGTAATAATCATCACTTAGGTGTTAGTGTTGTTACTTATTTGGCTTTGCCTGAAGGACCAGGACCATCAAGTAAGATTAATGACGTCCTTATGAAGAAGCCGTTGTGGTTTGGCGGTTTGGGGTGGCACTGCCTACTCTGCCCTACCAAATGTCACTCGTCTTCTAGCCCCGGGTCTCTTAAGTTTTGGTAAAATGGCACCTCTAGTGTTTGGGGGGGTTACGTCTTTTTTGCCTTGTAGTCCCTTATTGGTATTTAGTTAAAAATATACAGTATTTGTTCTAGATAGATAGATAAATAGATGTGAAAGGCACTATATAATAGATAGATAGATAGATAGATAGATAGATAGATAGATAGATAGATAGATAGATAGATAGATAGATAGATAGATAGATAGATAGATAGATTGAAAGGCACTATATAATAGAGTGAAAGGCACTATATGATTAGATAGATAGAGATAGACAGATAGACAGAGTGAAAGGCACTATATGATTAGATAGATAGATAGATAGATAGATAGATAGATAGATAGATAGATAGATAGATAGATAGATAGATAGATAGATAGATAGATAGATACTTTATTAATCCCAAGGGGAAATTCCCATACTCCACCAGCAGCATACTGATAATAACAATATTAAATTAAAGAGTGATAACAATGCAGGTATAACAGATAAAAACTTTGTATGATGTTAACGTTTACCCCCCCGGGTGGAATTGAAGAGTCACATAGTGTGACGGAGGAACGATCTCCTCAGTCTGTCAGTGGAGCAGGACGGTGACAGCAGTCTGTCGCTGAAGCTGCTCTTCTGTCTGGAGATGATCCTGTTTAGTGGATGCAGTGGATTCTCCATAATTGATAGGAGTCTGCTCAGTGCCCGTCGCTCTGCCACAGATGTCAAACTGTCCAGCTCCGTGCCTACAATAGAGCCTGCCTTCCTCACCAGTTTGTCCAGGCGTGAGGCGTCTTTCTTCTTAATGCTGCCTCCCCAGCACACCACCGTGTAGAAGAGGGCGCTCACCACCACCGTCTGGTAGAACATCTGCAGCATCTTATTGCAGATGTTGAAGGACGCCAGCCTTCTAAGGAAGTATAGTCGGCTCTGTCCTTTCTTGCACAGAGCATCATTATTGGCAGTCCAGTCTAATTTATCATCCAGCTGCACTCCCAGGTATTTATAGGTCTGCACCCTCTGCACACAGTCACCTCTGATGATCACGGGGTCCATGAGGGACCTGGTCCTCCTAAAATCCATCACCAGCTCCTTGGTTTTGCTGGTGTTCAGTTGTAGGTGGTTTGAGTCGCACCATTTAACAAAGTCCTTGATTAGGTCCCTATACTCCTCCTCCTGCCCACTCCTGATGCAGCCCACCATAGCAGTGTTGTCAGTGAATGTTTGCACGTGGCAGGACTCCAAGTTGTATTGGAAGTCTGATGTATATAGGCTGAACAGGACCGGGGAAAGTACAGTCCCCTGTGGTGCTCCTGTGCTGCTGACCACAATGTCAGACCTGCAGTTCCCGAGACACACATACTGAGGTCTGTCTTTAAGATAGTCCACGATCCATGCCAACAGGTATGAACCTACTCCCATCTCTGTCAGCTTATCCCTAAGGAGCAGAGGATGGATGGTGTTGAAGACGCTAGAGAAGTCCAGAAACATAATTCTTACAGCACCACTACCTCTGTCCAAGTGGGAGAGGGATCGGTGTAGCATGTAGATGATGGCATCCTCCGCTCCCACCTTCTCCTGGTATGCGAACTGCAGAGGGTCGAGGGCGTGGTGGACCTGTGGCCTAAGGTGGTGAAGCTGCAGCTGCTCCATGGTCTTTAGGATGTATCCATTTTTTGATATTATATTTTATATAATATGCCGAATTAGTTCATGGAGTCTCCTTTCTAATTGGGTTTTGGTGAAATTATATTTGTTCTCTTTGGAACTCATTCAGTTCCTTTTTTGGTTCCTTTGACGTTTACTGTGGAATGACACTAAAGTATCTATACTAATAAAAGGCAAAGCCCTCACTGACTCACTGACTGACTGACTGACTGACTGACTGACTGACTGACTGACTGACTCACTCATCACTAATTCTCCAACTTCCCGTGTAGGTAGAAGTCTGAAATTTGGCAGGCTTATTCCTTACAGCTTACTTACAAAAGTTAGGCAGGTTTTAATTCGAAATTCTACGCGTAATGGTCATAACTGGAACCTGTTTGACTGACTCACTCATCACTAATTCTCCAACTTCCCGTGTAGGTAGAGGGCTGAAATTTGGCAGGTTCATTCCTTACAGCTTACTTACAAAAGTTAGGCAGGTTTCATTTCGAAATTCTACGTGTAATGGTCATAACTGGAACCTGTTTTTTGTCCATATACTCTAATGGAGGAGGCGGAGTCAAGTATCGCGTCATCACATATTACGCCTCCTACGTAATGGCGTGAACTGAAAACGAGGAAGAGATTTACAGCACAAGTCAAACGCGGGAACGAAGGTAAATGACGTTAATTGTTGACTCTCTTTTAATACTGTGTACTTGTTGAGTGTCTTTTAATACTGTGTAAGCATACATATTAACACATGTGCAATTAAACGTGTGCATTTACGGGGTGATTTCTCAGGCTTAAAAGCTCGCCTTTTATTAAAAAGGTAAATGCAAACTCTTTTCATTCTGAAGGGCACAAACCACGTTAGATTTCAGCCGTTAAACGCGCAAAAATGTCAGTACACCAGATAAATAAGCGCAACATATTATCAGTTGTATTGTATGCTTGCAATACATATAGAAATGTGTTAATCGTTAACTAATATTATGGGATGGTGTTTTTCGACTTGCGCCTTGATTTAAACGATTGCATGTCTTGGTGGGTTTGCGTAGCTTATTGTCAATATCTTTACACCTCTTTTTAAGACTTAATTTAAAAAGGTTTTCTTTTCTTCTTAATTAAAATTTAAAAGCAATACTTCACCGCTGCGAAGCCCCTCTAGCGCTGACGTCCGACGTTCGATTACCGTAAGCGAGTGCACTGAGTGTGTACACCTGATGAGCCAAGAATAAGGGGGAAACAGGTGTCGCGTACTCTTTGCATTATTTGACAGTAAACTATTTTCATCCATTCTATGATCTGCTTCTCACAACTGAAGGCACCGTGGCTGATGTTACCTGACTTGCTGGCCAACCATAAGCGTTACCTGGTAGGTAACCACCCACTCACTTCACTCCAATACGGGAATCGAACCTCGGACGTCAGCGCTAGAGGCGAAGCCCCTAAAATTGCGCCACGGCGTGTGGTTCGTTTATTTGACAGCATGTAGATCGGGGTAATTACATTCACGGCATTCATAGTCTGATTCACAATCTGATTGTATGGGTGGTTACCTACCAGGTAACGCTTATGGTTAGCCAGCAAGTCATCTCGAAGTGATCACTCGAGTGAACGCAGCTTCACAAAAAAACAGATCCTTAACAAACTGTTATTGGTATATTTTCCCTCAATTTTAAAAGGTTTTCTTTTCTTCTTAATAAAAATTTAAAAGCAGTACTTCGCCGGTGCGAAGTGCGGGGATTTGAGCGACTGACGCATACAGACATATTCATGAGTGCAGGTACTTCGGAAAGAAAGCACCATGTAAACCTAAACTTTAAATTAAGTTCATAGACCTACAAAAGGTTGCCATTGATTTGAGGCAAGATTGCTTTTCTCATGTACAACTATACGTTGCATTCTTAACAGTAAGCTTGCACGGCTTGGTCATATTACAACCTGAGTGCTGAACTGACAACGTCGTATACAAACAGAACTATAACAATTGTAATAAACAAACAAAAAAAAAAAAGCGAAGAACCCTTGGATTTAATAAAAAGGCTCCTTCCTTGGCGAAGCAAGGAAAAAGGAAGACCTTATATGGCATTCGTTTATAAAACAGCGGAAAAGCTGTGTTAAGGCTGCTTCACAAAAAAACAGATCCTTAACAAATTGCTATATTTTCCCTCAATTTAAAAAGCTTTGCTTCTTCATAAAAATTTAAAAGCAGTACTTCGCGGGGATTTAGATATATATATATATATATATATATATATATATAGAGAGAGAGAGAGAGAGAGAGAGAGAGAGAGAGAGAGAAATAGATATAGATATATATAGATATATATATATATATATATATATGTATGTATGTCTATATATATATATATATATATATATATATATATATATATGTAAGCTTATAAGTACTGCCTTACTTCTCTTTAAGAAAGGAAGATGTAATGATACTTGATTAAACGATTCCATGTCTTGGTGGGTTTGCGTAGCTTATTGTCAATATCTTTACACCTGTTTTTAAGACTTATTGACTGAAACGGGCTTTCACAAAAAAGTTAGGGCTTTGCTACAGGATACACCCTCCACAAGTTAAGCAAGTAAAAATAAAAGTGTATATTTCTGTTTTATTTAAACCTTTTAAGTTTGTATGCATAGCCCCATTTGGCTGTTTTAGTTTTTTTTTTCTTTCTTCAGTAATATTTAATCTCCTTAAACAAAAAGAACATATGCATTTTACTTTTTTTGTATCTCTTTAGTAATATTTTAGTGTAAAAGGATAACCAGTATTTAAACCTTTTATGTTACTTTATAAAGTTATTTTACACAATGTTGAAAAATTAATAAGAAAGCTACATAATTTGGCAGCTGCTGCTTTAATTTTCAATGAAATGAAGAAAGCTCTCCAAGAGCAAACCTCAATGAAGAAGAAACAGTTTGCAAATATATATATATATATGTGTGCTTCGCAGCGGAGAAGTAGTGTGTTAAAGAGGTTATGAAAAAGTAAAGGAAACATTTTAAAAATAACGTAACATGATTGTCAATGTACGCTGCTGACCTCGACTCGGGACGTTGTGGGTCGGTGGGGGGAATACTTCGAAGACCTCCTCAATCCCATTAACATGCCTTCCAATGAGGAAGCAGAGCCTGGGGACTCAGAGGTGGGCTCCCCCATCTCTGGGACGGAGGTCACCGAGGTGGTCAAAAAACTCCTTGGTGGCAGGGCCCCGGGGGTGGATGAGATACGCCCGGAGTTCCTCAAGGCTCTGGATGTTGTAGGACTGTCTTGGCTGACACGCCTCTGCAACATCGCATGGACATCAGGGACAGTGCCTCTGGATTGGCAGACCGGGGGTGGTGGTCCCCCTCTTTAAGAAGGGGGATCGGAGGGTGTGTTCCAACTACAGAGGGATCACACTCCTCAGCCTCCCTGGAAAAGTCTATTCAGGGGTCCTGGAGAGGAGGGTCCGTCGGATAGTCGAGCCTCGGATTCAGGAGGAACAGTGTGGTTTTCGTCCTGGTCGCGGAACAGTGGACCAGCTCTATACCCTTAGCAGGGTCCTGGAGGGTGCATGGGAGTTTGCCCAACCAGTCTACATGTGTTTTGTGGACTTAGAAAAGGCATTCGACCGTGTCCCTCGGGGAATCCTGTGGGGGGTACTCCGAGAGTATGGGGTACCGGCCCCCCTGATAAGGGCTGTTCAGTCCCTGTACGATCGGTGCCAGAGCTTGGTCCGCATTGCCGGCAGTAAGTCGAACCCGTTTCCAGTGAGAGTTGGACTCCACCAGGGCTGCCCTTTGTCACCGATTCTGTTCATAACTTTTATGGACAGAATTTCTAGGCGCAGCCAGGGTGTTGAGGGGGTCCGGTTTGGTGGGCTCAGGATTGGGTCACTGCTTTTTGCAGATGATGTTGTCCTGTTTGCTTCATCAGGCCGTGATCTTCAGCTCTCTCTGGATCGGTTCGCAGCCGAGTGTGAAGCGGCTGGGATGAGAATCAGCACCTCCAAATCCGAGACCATGGTCCTCAGCCGGAAAAGGGTGGAGTGCCCTCTCAGGGTTGGTAGCGAGATCCTGCCCCAAGTGGAGGAGTTCAAGTATCTCGGGGTCTTGTTCACGAGTGAGGGAAGAATGGAGTGTGAGATCGACAGGCGGATCGGTGCGGCATCCGCAGTAATGCGGGCATTGCATCGGTCTGTCGTGGTGAAAAAGGAGCTGAGCCGCAAGGCGAAGCTCTCAATTTACCAGTCGATCTATGTTCCTACCCTCACCTATGGTCATGAGCTATGGGTAGTGACCGAAAGAACGAGATCGCGAATACAAGCGGCTGAAATGAGTTTCCTCCGCAGGGTGTCTGGGCTTTCCCTTAAAGATAGGGTGAGAAGCTCAGTCATCCGGGAGGGGCTCAGAGTAGAGCCGCTGCTCCTCCGCATCGAGAGGAGTCAGATGAGGTGGCTCGGGCATCTGATCAGGATGCCTCCTGGACGCCTCCCTGGTGAGGTGTTCCGGGCACGTCCAACCGGGAGGAGGCCCCGGGGAAGACCCAGGACACGCTGGAGGGACTATGTCTCTCGACTGGCCTGGGAACGCCTTGGGATTCTCCCGGAAGAGCTAGAAGAAGTGGCCGGGGAGAGGGAAGTCTGGGCATCTCTGCTCAAGCTGCTGCCCCCGCGACCCGACCTCGGATAAGCGGGAGACAATGGATGGATGGATGGATGGATGGATTGTCAATGTAATTGTGTTGTCATTGTTATGAGTGTTGCTGTCATATATATATATATATATATACACATATACACACACATATACAGATATATTATATATACATATACACATATATTTTTTATATATATATTTTTTATATATATATATATATATATATATACACATACATACATACATATACACACATAGATGCACTTACAATAACATAGAAATCAATATAAACAACATTAACATCATTATCATATGAGAATATGAAGTAATATATAAGAAGCACATTTCATATAAATATAAATTATTAAACAGTAAAATCTTCTTCAATAATTTGCTACCGTGGCTTTTCGTTGGTCTGTCCAGGATTTTAAATCACATGTAGCTTGCAAACCGTTTCACGTATTG